>NW_024468555.1:0-145040 GCF_001632365.1 Laetiporus sulphureus 93-53
CGCGGAGGGAGGACATCTCCCCGACGGCCGTGTCGGACGAGGCTGGCTACGTCTACGTTGAGGACCCGGTGCCCGTCAACAAGGAGAAGTCACTACCCGCTACGCCTGCCATGAAGGCTGGTTACGCCTCTCCAAGCGAGAATATGCCCGGATATTTCGATGGTACACTTATCGAGACGGTTGTGTCGCCTGGCAACGGCCTCGGAAGGAAGACCAGTTTGCTGAGGAAGGTGAAGGGTGTAGTGAAGGGAGCCAAGCAATGAGTCTCCAGAACACCGAATACCAAACTGAAGTCTGGCTGGGATGCCGCAATCTACAATAGATGATGCGTCCCAGTTGCAGCGCGTCGTATGCCCCATTCTCTTTTTTTTCCTCCTACGAAGTGCTCGAAGCTGTGTCAAATTTGACGTTTCGCAACGTAGACTACGTCTTTGATGGACTTTTCACGCGTTCTTTGGCCTTTCCTTTGGCGATTCCCATGTTGTTCATTACGTCTTCTTGCGCGGTGGTCTTGTCCGTTACGATAGACCGACATTCGCTCACCCGATAACTATGCTCCGTTCGAATCCGATTGCCATAGTGTACAGTTTGTACTTTGATCAAGTCTCGTCTGTATGTTCGTATAGCCGTACAGTAGCGTTCATCGCCGATAAACTTATAAATGCCCGGTACCCGTATATTTATATATATTGGTTCGAAAGCGAGATACCCGAGGTGCACAGGTGAGGCTGCGCGGTTGTAACCCGACCTTGACTCTTAGGCGAGATTGTTCATCCTCGATCTTTAACGCCTACAATTGAATTCGATTCAGAATTATATTGTGTCGACGTATGATCATCGTCGTTCTCAGATGTCCGTTTGATCAACTTTCAAAGTGCACGATTGGAGGTGGCCACAAGTTGGTCCTCTCGCTGGCATCGACCTAATACTAGACCACACTGGCCTGCCCGCTCTATCGGCCAGGCGGCCTACAGCGCGTTGTCCTTGCCAAGACTCGGCTCAGAGTGACCGTTTGTACGTTGCTCTTCTCGTGCTTCTGCCAGCCTCTCAACGTGCAAGCGGCGGCTAAGTAGAATCAACACCGCTGGACACCAGCTCCGATAAATCGTGAGCGGCCTTTCATCGAACTGCAACGGGATTGAACTTGTATTTGCGTTGATCTATGGTCATTGCTCTGCTGCTTCAATGTGTATGCACACGACTTTTACCGGGAATATTCGAGTCTGCTAGACTGCCACGCGGACCGTCATCCATAAAACGCACAAGGGCGATAGAAGAGAGCACATTCTTCTGTCCGAGTCTGCGAATACAACGCCTTAACATGCATTGGTGAAACATCATGGCATATGCCCAACGTCACTCTGCAATGTATAGACACGATTCAACGTGCAGCATTTTTTTTTACCCACGTTCAACAATAACTGTATGGGAACTGCAGTGAGTGAGTTCTTGTTGAGTCATTTCGTGAATTGAAGGCCATTTTCTCGACTTAAGAAAGGCTGAAGAAACTTGGGTTTAGCCCTCGGCGACCTCTTCACTCCATACTGTGAACGCCAACGAAGGTGCAATCGCTAAAAGGCATCCTTTATCCCGTACGAGTGCTTCAAGCTTCCGCGGTGTAAGCACATTACTATTCCTGACGCAAGGTGTGACGGAACATTTAATTTTTGCAAGGCGAATCTTGATATTTGATAAGTTTTCCGTGGTTTTCACGCCGTATGAAGACATAAGTTGGACAGAACAGGCCGCCCGCTCAGCTATGTGCCCACTCTCCAGGAGCGGTCCTTCATTTGCTTTCATCCAGGGCTAATGGCGTAAACGACATGTTTGGACGACCGAACAACTTGCCACCAAGCTCGGAACGCCTAATTCTCGGAGGCGGCTCGGAGTCAGAGCGCAACGGATGGCGATGGACTGGAATGCGTCTGCGTTGGCGGGACAATTGTTGACGTGACAACCAGAGGCTCCGAGCAACGGTCCACCTGCGTCTGGATGGGCACGTTCTCCGCAGACGAAAAGGCGGGCGTTCATATGCAGAGCAAATTTGTTCCTATGCACTGATCTGTGGATCAACGCGGTCGTTTTTTCTTGCAGAGATTGTGCAGGTTTTGTGTGAACTACTCCCATATTGTAGGCGGATTGCTCGGACCCGCGGATAGAAGGAACGAATAATGGAAGACATCATCGATGATCATGCAAATTATGCGCTTACGTCTTGGGATCCAGACACTACTACTAGGTTCGGCATAGATAACCTTGCGCGCAGGCGAAAAGGGCTACCCCTTGGACGAGCCACCGATCTCTAGAGGCATGCCGCTTCTGATCGAAAGAGCTACGAAATCAACGGCTTATTTGGAAACAACACAAGACCTCGCGCGATGGTGACTACGGTACGTGCAGAAGCTGCAACAATCTACTACACACAGATGCTGTCTCCTAAAGCATGTGTACCTTGCACAGCAGCCGACCGTTCTGCACCTCGAAACCTGCGCAGGAATTAAACAACCTCACCGCAACTCACTGCATGTTCTGCAATGCCTGGTAGCTATGGCTGCTGCAGTGTTGTTATTTTTGCCCGCTGCACTTGCCTTCCCATGTAGTTCCAGAACAGATGAGTAACAAGGAGGACCGCATGATTTCGTGGAGGATCTCTTCTGTTCGAGCGCTCAGAAAACCGTAGGTTGGCCTTCTAGGAAAGCGCATTTGTTTTTGTCTTCAACTCGCCGGGCATGATATGCATATTCCACATCCTCGTTGCGCTGCCCATCTCTCTCCTTGCACTCGCTATCCCGGCCTCGGGCGCCGTGATGGCGGCCCAACAGTCGACTTGTACGGCCGGTCTGGTTTCCTCACCCTTTCATCCCTGACCGCCACACTGTCGGAAATTCATTGTCGCCGATGGCAGTGTGTACAAAGACAATTTGACTATTCTGCACCTTGTCATTGAGCAGTTACGTGTCTGTCAGACTCTGACCATGAACGTGTGCGCGCAGGAATGGATTTCTTGTGCAGATAACTTCGATCAGTGGGACTCACCTCCAGTCCCCACATAATCCTATCCTGACGATGATGGCAACCCTTCGAACCGACACAAAGATCAGGTAAACTCGGCATTTTCAAATTTATTTGACTGATCATGCTAACGCATGTCGCTACATAGTGACATTAAATTCACTGGCGATGCGACGACCATCGAACTTGTTGACTTTGTTGTTGATCACGGCGACTGTTCGGAACAAGAGTCACATTGACGACTGAAGGTGCTACCAACGTGCGTGTACAGAACTTGAGACTGGTGCGAGCTCCCCGTCACTGATGGCAAGTCTGGCACTGTCTACGCTGATGACGCCACGGTGAATACTGATTCGCATGAATTTATTTTCATTTACGACTGACGTGGTCATGCTCGTATACATTGCCTGCCAACATGTGACAAATACTTTTTACAGCAACCCGCACGAGAACTCGATCAGTGGATAGGTATACGAGGACAAAGGTTATAGAACGCGTGAAGTAGTCTGCGCATCTTCGGTCCTACTACTGTAAAACTATAATCGAGAGCCATATACGTAACAAAATCTCACCTCCTGACATTGATGTTAGCTGCAGCAAGAGCATCTTTGATCTCCAAAATTCCAACTTCCTTCCGGTGGAAGATACCCGCAGCCAGTGCGGCTTCAACGCCCGTCTTCTGAAACACTTCAACGAAATGTTCTTTGCTGCCCGCTCCGCTGCTTGCAACAACAGGTATCCGTACGTTCTTCTTGACGAGATTCACTAGGTCAATGTCGAAGCCGAGGCCGGTTCCATCGCGGTCGATGCTGTTGAGAATAATCTCTCCGGCGCCAAGCTTCTCCACACCCTTCGCAAGTTGCACTGCTGAAAGTGGTCTATCTTCCCGTCCACCCTTCACTGTACACTGATACCACCACGCTTTCCCCCGATCTTTCTCAGGCCCATCAGGCTTTCCGTAGACCAGCTCATCCTTGTACAGGCCATCGTAGGTGGGCTCAACGTACACCCTACGCGGGTCGATCGAGACGACGACGGCCTGTCGCCCGTATGCATGCGCGATCGTCTCCATTGCGCTTGTCCCATCGCCCTCCCCCAAGCCTCCGTCCGCGGCGCGTGCTCGCATCCGTTCCACCGCGTATACGGCCTCAGTCGCAATGCTCACCTTGTCTGCGCCCGCGCGGAAGTACGCGCCAGCAACCTCTAGCGCAGAACGCAGAGTCCCGTCTGGATCCACGGTGTCTTTGATTCCTCCTCCGATCGTGAGCGGGACGAAGACTTCTTCTGCCGCGGCACGCACGACAGCAAGCATGGGCTGATCTTGCAGTGGCGAGTGACGGAAGGATGTGATGTTCATGAGGCATAGCTCATCGGCGCCCGCGGCATAATACGTGGCAGCAAGAGCGACTGGCTTGCCGAGATTACGCACAGCGCCTGCAGTTCGTGTTTGAAGCGGGCTGAGTGCGGGCTCCTTAGGCGCAGAGGGTGCCTTCTCTCGTACGTCATATTGATCACCCTTGGTTACAACAAGGTCGCCGTCATCATTGGACCGCACGTCCATGCATGCCACGATACGTTTAGTTAGACCGTCCCTGGGCCTCGGAAAGCGAGGGGATGGAGGGCTTGGACGTGTCACTCGGCGCGAGGCTTCAGGTTCGCTCAACCAGGTAGCAAGGATCTTCAGACCTGCCTCGCCCGACTTCTCCGGATGGAACTGCGTTCCAAATACGTTGTCTTTGCGGACAGAAGCGACGAAAATTTCTTCTCCATACTGCGTGGTGCTATGAACCCATTGCGCAACCTCTGGGTGGTTCCAGTCGTACTTGGCTCGGTATGAGTGCACGAAGTAATAATGGGACAGTTCCTCCAGCCCTTCATGAGCCTTGCCTTGTGGGTCGAGCAGCTCGATTGAATTCCAGCCCATATGAGGCACCGACTTGCTCGCGCTGTCGAACTCTTCGATGACGGATGGGATAACGCCCAATCCAGGCGAAGAGGGCGACTCCGTTGATGACTGAAACAGCACTTGCATGCCTATGCATATCCCAAAGTACGGCTTTCCAGCCGCGACGTATTCGCGGAGGGGCTCGAGGAGACCTCTCGAAACGAGACCATCAATTGCACTACCGAATGCGCCCACTCCCGGAAAGATGAGGCTCTGAAAGGCGTGTCGGCTGATCTTCATCAAATGGGCGAGACATGTGAAGGCTCACGGTCGCCTTATGGAAGTCCGAGGGTGACAAAATCCACTGAAATTCGTAGCCGAGCTTTTTGAGGGTGTTCGCGAGGCTTTGCACGTTCCCCGCGCCGTAATCAAGGAGGTAAAGACCCATTGGGGCTTGGGAGGATGGACACGAAGGAGCACAGAGGACTATATCGAGTCATGGTGCGGCGTCGAGAGGCAAATTCTCGAGCGAGATTCATCAAATCTAATCTAATCGAGGGAAGCAATCTAATCTAGAAAAAACGGTGACCAAAGGTGTGGGCGTCTCTAGACTTCGCCATAATGACTACCGACTTCGTAAATTTGTTGCCAACCCAGGGTGGTCCACAGCGCCCTCTCAGACGCTGACCATCATCTTCCTCAAAAGCACGATTGTTTGCCGCCATGAGTGCCTCAATTTCCATTCCGGTTGCTAAATCCGCCCTCGCCGTCTCCGTCTCGCCCTCCACACCCACCACCAGCATCCACGAAAGAATGGCTCGCAGAGATTCTGTAGCTGCCTCCGCGGCGGTGCGCGTGCCGAAGACCTTACACCCTGTTGATAATGAGGATCTTCGCTTGCTCTTGCTCGAGAACATCAGCCAAGAGGCTGTGAAGACGTTCCGCGCGCAGGGTTTCCATGTCGATCACTCGACAAAATCTATGTCTGAGGACGAGCTTGTAGAGAAGATTGGTTCATACCATGCCATCGGTATCCGGAGCAAGACTAAGATTACTGAGAGGGTCATCAAATCTGCTTCGAAGGTATGCATCATCTCTTCCTCGTCCAGGGCTATTGGCTCAAAATTCTGTTCTTCAGCTTCTCGTCATTGGTTGTTTCTGCATTGGCACTAATCAGGTCGACTTGGCCACAGCTGCCAGGGCTGGCATTCCCGTTTTCAATTCGCCCTTCTCCAACTCTCGTTCAGTGGCTGAACTCGTCATTTCCGAGATCATCGCTCTCTCTCGGCAATACTTCCAACGTGCGTTCGAGATGCGGGAGGGTCTGTGGAACAAGCAGTCAAAGGGCTGCTGGGAAGTGCGCGGCAAGACCCTCGGCATCGTTGGTTATGGTCACATCGGCTCACAATTGTCTGTGCTCGCCGAGGCGTTCGGTTTGCACGTCCTCTTCTACGATGTCATCAACATCATGCCACTCGGGTCCGCTCGTCAAGTCGAGTCGCTCGATGTCCTCCTTCATGAATCCGACTTTGTCACGCTCCACGTCCCCGAACTCCCCGAGACGATGAACATGATCTCAGCTGAGCAGCTTGCTCAAATGAAGAAGGGCGCATATTTGATCAACAACGCACGCGGCAAAGTCGTCGACATTCCGGCCCTCGTAGACGCCCTGAAGTCGGGTCACCTCGCCGGTGCTGCCATTGATGTCTATCCGGCCGAGCCTGGTGCGAACGGTGCTCCATTCGATGATCAGCTCAACTCCTGGGCGAGCGCGCTTCGTTCGATTCCCAACGTCATCCTCACACCACACATTGGTGGTTCCACGGAGGAGGCGCAGCGCATGATCGGAGAGGAGGTGTCCTCATCACTGACTCATTACCTCAACTATGGGTCCACCGTGGGCGCTGTCAACTTTCCAGAGGTTGACCTGCGTGCGATCACTGCGGAGCAGCAGGGTATCCGTTTGTGCCATGTGCACAACAACATTCCGGGTGTCCTTCGGCAGGTCAATGAGATTCTGTCGCCGTACAACGTGGAGAAGCAGTTCTCGGATTCGAAAGGCGATGTGGCATACTTGATGGCAGACATCGCGGATGTCAGCCCAAGCGATGTCTACAAGCTGCAGGAGCTGATCAACAAGACGAGCGCCAACATCCTCACTCGGCTTCTCGCATAAGCTTCTCCTTCATGTTCTCAAAACACCGTCTTAAACGGTTCATGCTAGCTACGCACGTTGTGCTGTTGTCCCTAAGATGCTCATATTTTTCTCTCATATCCACTCAACTGGAGATCTATCGGTACTTATTGCCGCTTCAACATCACGCACCTTGTATAGTACCGAGCATGTATAATATCCATACCAGACCTAGCTTAAAGCCGTAGTGCCATTCGTCATCACCGAGCGTACACGTCTTCAGCAGTTCTGCACTGTGGCGCGCCCTTACGGAAAAGCCATGTTACGACGACGTCGTGCCACGAGGCAGCAGTCCATCGTGGAAGATATTCTCGACCCTTCACGCATCCTCCTCTGGGTCACCAATACCACCCCCGAGGATAGCGAACATCGTGTCGGACTCGGGCAGACTAGGCGAATCATAGATTTTGGCCTGACGATTTGGACCGCGGCCCTTCTTGAGCTGTATCCTGAGTGAAGAATGGCTTGATCAGGTCAAATCTGCTGACAACTTCGCACAGCACACCGACCTTGTTGTAGACGCGTGAGCCAAAATATTACCACCTATGGGCTTCTTCTCGTTCGAGACGTAAGGACCAGCTGCTGCATCTGGGCTCGACATCACTTGGTTCGTCATCACAACAGCTATACCATACTGCAACATTGCTGTCAGTAATGGAGCTGCACAAGAAGCATAACAACATGAACCTCATCAGCCAAGCGTTGCAGTGTGTGCAGGAATCTGCCCAGATGGGATTGCCTTGCGGAGAGTTCGCCTCTGCCGTTATAATCCACACGATAAAGCGCCGTGCAGGAGTCCACTATAAGCAGGCAGAACCTGTGTGCGTTGGTAAATATTGAGTCCGATCGAAGACCACGCGCATATATGCATGACTCCACACCTCGATTCAGACATTAGCGCGCCCGCGGACGTCAGAAGCTGAAGTTGATGGTCTGCATTGTACGCCCTCGCGTATGCGATGTTGTCGAGTACTTCTTCTCCGTTCAACCCCATCCTCTCGGCGACTGCAAGCACCCGCACTGGACGGAAGGTTCCTTCGGTGTCGATGTACAAGCATTTACCCTCACCGCCACCCATGTTAACGGGCAACTGGCACATAACGGCAAGCGTATGGCAAATTTGCGACTTCCCCGTCCGGAACTCGCCAAAGAACTCCGTGATGGAACCTGTCTCGATGCCACCACCAAGGAGGGAGTCCAAGTTCTTCGACCCGGTGCTGATTTGAACAAGCTCGGATCTCCTAGCGTGTACCTCCGTCGCGCTCTGAAATCCGAGGGGTACTAATTTCATCGCTGAAAGCGAGATCGACCAGCATCAGCGAGCTCGAAGGAGAGGAAGAACGCGTCACAGTTACCTTCTTGTAAAATTCTGTCCGCCTTCTGATCTGAAATGCCCTTAATCTGCATGAGTGTTTTCTTCGGCGTATACACGACCGCTTCCACGGTGTGGAGGCCGCCATCCGCCAGCTTCTTGATGTCCTGCGCGTTGATTCCATAATCCTGGAGTTTCTGGATGAGCATAGGACCGGAGGGCATTATCTCCTCCTCTTCATTCTGAGAGGCTTGTTGAGAGGCTTGCGAGATAGATGTCATGTTCTGTGGATGCGTCAAACGGAGAAGAACGGTGGTCTTGAACGTCGCGGTGGGATTTCAACGTCAACGTTCGACGATCAATACGCGCCGTAAACGTGTGTTTATTACGGTCACGTGGACGCGTGTCTGAAAGTGTGACTGCGAAGCGCCGGAGAATGAGTGAAGGGCGTGTACCATACTAATCGTTCGACGTTAGCTACAGTGAGATGGCGATCTGATCACTTTCCAATATTCTCATATATGAGGTGAATGCATTGCCGTACTAAACACGGGGACCGTTCTCACAAAGAATACGCTCGAGGGTCGACGGCTGGTCTCCCCAGAGTCCGCTCAAACCAATCGACAGCTGCAAAATCGAGGACAATCCGTGGCCATTTCACCAGATCATACACCTTGAGGTCCTTAGCAGTGGAGGTCTGCACGTATTTCAGGTTGCTGCTCGCCTTCTGCAGTCCCTGGGGTACGTGCTCGAGACCTGAGACGAAGAGCGTCTTCCGCCATCCGAGCTCTTGAAGCCTGTTGTCCAACTGTTTCGTCTTCCCTCCAGTCCAGTTCAGGTTCTCTACCACCCCAAGAGCATTTTCCTTCACCCTCGCGCTCAACGCAACGCGCATACCCATCTGTATCACCTTCCTGTTGAGCTTCGTGCTGAAATCCCGGGGCTTAGGACCATGGGCTACGCCTCCTCCACGTAACATTGGGCTCTGTCCGTCGCCCAGGCGTGCTCTACCGGTACCCTTCTGTGGCCGGATCTTCCTCCCAGACCCTCGCACGTCACCCCGCGTCTTCGTTGACGCGGTGCCCTGGCGAATGGAATCGAGGTAATGGGTAACGCAGAGGTGAAGAATGTCTCGTCGAATGGGGTGT
Source organism: Laetiporus sulphureus 93-53 (assembly GCF_001632365.1). NCBI lineage: Eukaryota > Fungi > Basidiomycota > Agaricomycetes > Polyporales > Laetiporaceae > Laetiporus > Laetiporus sulphureus. Next base: position 9,552 of record NW_024468555.1, read on the forward strand.
GAGAAGACGTGAGGGTCGAGTTCGACTACGTTTTCGGCTGAGAAAGCGTCGCCCAGCGGCGGCAAGAGCGAAGATATGCTTAAGTAGACAGGCGGCGTGAACGGAGAGACTGATGGTCCTGCACGTGAGAGTGGTTCGTAGAATGCCATAATAAAGAGGTGCGCACGCTTGTGAGATGGTACAGGCTCATGTAGTGAAACATCGAGTGAAACATTGAGGGCAGCATGATTTACACTCGACGAGGCTATCAAGGCTTCCGGGCCTGAGATCGTAGATAATCCGCGGCTAGCCGGCCTGGACACCTGCAATCATATCATCTGTGAGTTCATGGATGGTTTCTTGTCTTTCCGACCCACCTGTGCAATTACACGCCTGCATGCGGAAAACATGGCGAGTGGAGATAGCAATTGAGCTGGGCGTCAATTCTACGCGACAGCTCCGTGGGAAACTCTTTCCGACTGGTGGCGCGACGATCTAAGTCGACCGACACACACCGTTCGGCGAAGTACAGAAGACATACGGCAGGGTGAGTATCCATTCTGGCCTGTCTAGATGTCTCCTGGAGACCGCTTGTCTGTTATCAGCCATTTAGCACCAGAAAATGCGGCCAGAAATGGATGGATTCTGCGCGTACGGCTCAGATGACGCTCGCTGCTCTTTCACTCTCGCGACTGATCAGGGAATCTGTTGCTGAAATAATTTGCTTGCTCAGACGATCTCGTTCATTCAATATGGCATCATCAGTGAAGGCAGTTCAGACGTTTGGCAAGAAAAAGGTTCGTCCCATCGCCGTACCTATCTTGTTCTATGACCTTTAAATTGGTTCCCTAGACCGCCACTGCGGTTGCGCACGCTAAGGAGGGACGTGGTCTGATCCACCTTCACGGCTCTCCTATCTCCCTTATCGAGCCCGAGATTCTCCGCATGAAGGTGTACGAACCCATCCTGGTGGCAGGCGAGGAGGCGTTCGCAAACATCGACATCCGTCTGCGTGTCAGGGGTGGAGGACACATTTCGCAAGTTTACGCTATCCGTCAGGCGATCGCGAAGGCGCTTGTTGCGTACTACGCGAAATATGTCGACGCGTACAGTGCGATGGAGCTGAAGAAAAAGCTCGTCGCCTACGACAGGACTCTTTTGATCGCGGACCCGCGCAGGATGGAACCGAAGAAGTTCGGTGGTGGCGGTGCGCGCGCACGCAGGCAGAAATCGTGCGCACCTATTCCTGTTGTGTCGTTTCATACAGCTGAACTGTGTGTTTCTCAGCTACCGGTGAACCGCGTATCAATCCTCGGTTTGCTTTGTGTTGTCATGTCCCTCCATCCTCTCTCTCCTTCGCGCCACAGTGTATGCAGTATCTATGGCAGCTTCCAATGCAGCGCTCATCATGTCGGATACCATTGTGTTGTGTTGCATAAGTTGTCGAGGGTCCAATAGGCGTTCTTCAACTAGCCAGACCTGATCGTTATTTGTTCCCAAGAAGGCTCAAATTTTGACGGCCACTGTGATCTTGCAGTGTATGGCGCGAGCGTTAATCTGTTCCTTCCTCAGTAATTGGGTCAACGGTATACTTGCCAATGCGCTAATCTGAACAACTCGCGGCACAAGGCTCACGGGCGCTTAATGATGTAGGAGTAATAAACGCGCCACGTTGCGAGCTTTGGCCGCTTCTCTTGGCTCCGTTCATGTGACACCTCGCCTGTTTCACATTGATCTTTCTCAAGAATTCAGCGCTCAGCACCACCACTATGTCTGAATTGACTGGATTCCTTGAGTCCAACCTATCGCAAGCTGAAGGGTACTCGCGCGTTTTCGTCGATGAGACAGGTCAAGAGTTGAGCATATTTGTGGAGACCGCGGAGTTCGCTTATCGTCCGAAACTTGTCCGCTCGTTGCGAGTTACGTCTCATCTATCTGGGCACTACTCAGCAACTGATAGTTGTAATAGAAAGGAGGTGCGCGCATTGCGTACTATCCCACAGAAGCACGAGTTATCTTGGTGGACGTGGAGACGGAGGCTGGAAAGCAATTTGTTCATGATTGGGGTTCTGAACCAGGCAAAGCCGTCTTAAACTGGCGATGGGCAGCAAAGGCCATAGAGCTGGGCAGAGCACCACTATCAAGCGAGGACTGGGGTGGCTTTCGGCTCAAGCGAGGCAGTGATGGCGGTGTTGTCGACTTTGAACAGTCAGTACATGCAGTTCTATGGTCTTCGATGCACGGTCAACTAATGTGGAGAAGAAGCCCCTTGCCCACTCCACGACAGACACCTCCAGAGGCTGGTCCTTCACAGCCGAAGGCAGCCGCAAACCTGCCTTCCTCCTCTCAGCAAAATATCGCTGCGCTATCAATCGCTGCACGAGAGCTTGTCGCTGAAAATCCGTTCAATCCTAGCCTGCAGAACCTTTCAAACAATCACCAGCAGGCGAATCCCATGCTCTTCATGGCCGCACCCGCCACATCCACCCTGCCTGCACCTTCGCAGCCTCCGCCGCCTCCCACGCCGTTTGCTGAAACCGCTGCTATGTTGCAATTGTTACTACAGTCGCAAGCGAGCACTGCGATGGCTTCAAGTGTCCTTGCCTCCAATCCGCCTCCGGCTTTGAATCAGGATCAAACCCTTGCTAGCGCTTCTCAGTTCAATCAGTCACCTAGTGTTGCAGCGTCGGATTTCATGGATGTTGGCACCAGTAATGTCATTGACTCTCATGGTAGCAGTGATACACGTGGCTCCTCTCCTCCTGCTCCTCAGGTCCTACCTCCATCTCTCAAACGTAAGACATCTCCTTACGGGGTTCCATCTCCGTCAAAGGGAAAGGAACGTGCGGTCTCACCTCCACGACCCACCAAGACACTTCGTACAGGCACCCCTCCCCCCGACGATGCAGATTCTGCTGTGATGCCTCCCTTGTCCTCGCAGAAATCCTTCTCTGGATCGCCACGCGATCCCGGAAATGCTCTCGTCACCGATGAAGGGGAATCAACGGCAATTTGGGTCCAAATGGAGACGAGAAAGAGAAGCGACCTATTGCAAGTCATCAAGGTAAATGTCTCTCATTTCTGGTACAGCTTGATCTTCTTGACATTTTGAGCTTCTCAGAAAAACGGCGGGAGGATCGTCGCGGATGTACTCGACGCTGATGTCGCGGTGCTCGCTCGGCTCACTAAATCCTTCGAGCATTGGCTCAAGCTAGCGCATCAAGCCGGCACCCCCGCAGTTCGGCCGCAATACATTCATGATTGCATTTCAGACTCAGCGCTGCTCAAGACAGAGCCGTACGAATATGAATATGTTCCGGAGAAGCGTAAGAGAGGGCGGCCGTCAAAGAACCCATACAAAGAAAGCAGTCCTCGGAAGAAGCCTGAAAGCAAGCCAAAGCCCAAATCGCAGCATAGCACTACACAACATCAAGCTCGAGTGAATGAGAGGATGGACAATCAAGTACCGCCTATTCACACGGAACCGTCGCCTCCTCCTCCGTCAAGGGTAGTACAATGGACAGAGGGCAAAAACTTTTATACACAGGAGGAGATGGAATACTTTGAGAAGTATGGTGCAATTCTGTTGATGAGGGAGCCTGATATGCCAAAGGGCACACTCGCAGCGAAAATGCATCACAAAGTATGCATAGTATATGCTGGCCCTTCATAATTGGAGCTGATGCATTCAAAACGACAGATGCCTCAACATTCACTGGGATCATGGCAAACGTGGATGATAAAGAAGAATGCGGAGATAGACGAGTGGAGGAAGAGAGGCTTCGTCGCGCAACGAAAGGCCAGCCACGTAAATGAGAAGCAGAGCAGTACGCCTCCGTCCACTGATGTCGTTGCAAATGCTTCGCCATCAGCGACTTCAAGAATGCAAATGCAGAAAGCTATTCATGGTGAATTCGAGGTAATGACCGAGTTTCTTGCTCGGGGCGGAGCAGACAACAGGTCGGATGATGAAGTGTGGAACGAACTAGCTAGAAGGGTAAGCGTCATTCCTCTAGAGCGCCCCTTCATACTCAGTGAGCCCTTACGTGTAGTACCCATCTCTAACGCCTTTGCAATGGCGAGACTATTGGAACACACATGGAAGAGAGGTAAACGCGGAGGTTGAACGGCTGATGGGTTTGTATAAACAGGCCTCTGATCAAAAAACATGAAGATGCATGAGAAGTGCTCTGCATTCTAGTACACAATTCCTGCGTAGCGACGGTCAATAATAGCATTGGTGTTTGGTACCTTCAGTGACCTTTCAATTATGGCCGCGGACATTGCAATTATGTGACTTGAAACAGCTGGATGACATCCAGAGTCTTCCTCACGTCGGCATAGCGGGCGACCCAACTGATTGGCAGAGATAGTCTACAAGAGCGTATGTCTAGTCCGACCCCGATGAGATGGCTGGATGAGTTGGAGGCGTGCTCTTAAAGAAACGTTTTCGTCTCTCCTCTTGCGTCTCCGATGTACCCTGCAAGCTCTTTCCGCCGTAATCAAACGTGCCCATCACGGCACCCATCACGGCGCACGAAGCTAATGCAACGGGCACAGAACGCCCTAAGAGACGCAACCCGTGACGATGTTGATCATGTTATAACGACTGGGATACGCACGTCGGATACCGGCCAAGAAACCTGCGGCACACGCGCCCGCTGCGCCATTCAAAGCATCATCTTTCTCGCGATAATTTGCGAGTGCGGACTCCGTAAATGCGAACGTCGCGCCCATAGCAGCTGCAGCAGTATTATCCCTGAGTCCCGAGTGTACCCGAGGCCATAGTGAGGGCAGACGTACCGAACACCCCGATCGTCCCACCACTTCTTGTGAGGAAGCCAGCTGCACCTCTATTATGTGTCCCTAGCGCATTTTGGACGGTACTGACGAAAGTGCCGACGATGGCGGCCTGGAGCCCGACGGTGGACGCGTACCCGAGGGGGGACTTTGGCTCGTAGGAGCCCGCACCCTGCGGTGGTTTGGGGAGCGCGGGCAGCCCAACGTTCTCGGACATGAGCACAGAGCCAAGGTGTGGCGAGGAGAGAGCGAGTACTGAGTCTGATCAATTGCAGGCCGCTCGCACCTGAAGCGTAAGTTGTCAACGCGCCCGGCGCGCTTCCCCGATTGGGCCACTGTGGCGGATCCAACCGCTGCTCGTTCATTACCACCTCAAGCTTGTCCCTCATACTTGATTCTGTGCGCATCGTCGCGTTCATATCTAAGTAGTGTTGCGATAGATGCCATGGAGGCTTCAGCGGACCAAGCTGACGGGGAAGGAGTGCCTGAGCTTCGCTTGCCCTGGTTCAGAGGCCCGACAGACACTCAACCATTCACGCTATCCAAAATGCTCATGGTCAGGCTTCGCTGGCTTTGTTTAGCCATTCTAATCTCTGAGCTTGCCTTAGTCCGATGACCCGAATGCATCTCCGTTCAACTGCACGGCTGCATTCCCATGGGCGGCCAATTCAATTGAAATCTTGTGGGACGGTGTCGTGACGGACGAGAAAGTGATCGCGGACTGGAATACTATGGTCTCAGAGTTCTCCGGTGCACTGGCTGTGGGCACCACGGGCAAGTTTCATGTCTTCCCCAAGCATGGTACTGGCAGGCCGTTCACCTTTAAGCTACCGGACGTGCGTAGCTCGAATTGAGAAATTATGTGTCCTCGTTCCAAATTCTATGCACCAGGAATCCTGGGAAGTCCGATGCATATCATGGACTCTCAGACCCGAAGCCCCGACGGACCCTTTGCTGGTAGTCGCTGCATTCAGCGTGATCATCGTCGTTCACGTCAAGCGGCGTGAAGTCATTGGCAAGCTTCGCGGTCATGGCGGTGTCAGTCATTTTCCCCACATGTTGGACGCACACTGAAGGCATCTTGATGTTGAACCAGCCCATCACTTCTATAGCCGTCCAACCGCTACACCCGTACCTCTTTTGCACAACGTCAAAGGACTTTTCCACGCGCATATACGACTTGACTCTCTCTCCTATACAGGTACCTAATAATCCGCACTGGCCTCCAGGCAAATCCCCCAGTCTTGCAGGTCCTGCACATGGGCTGCACATGACTGAGCCCGAGGGCCAGGGAGTAGGGCGGTGTGTAGTTGTACTTGTCGGCGGGTTAGCGGGCGGCCACCGAGGAGCAGTTTTATACGCGGTAAAATCCCGTCCTGCGGTCAATGTGTCAATCTTTGACTTGATTGGCAACAGGCATTCCACCGGTCAGCGCCTCTCATCGCTACCTGCGGGGTAAGACATTGTGCTGGTGCATATGGTTGTATGCGTGACGGCTGACGCTCTTTTGTACAGATGGACCGCGCTGTGAAGATATGGCGCATCCCACCGTACAAGCCGGACATCCTTTCGCGCGAAGACAAGCCTCTGTTCAGCACAGACTACATCCACAAAGCACGTGTACTTTCTATCAACTGGTATTGCTGGTTCTCGTGGATTTCCTTCAGCATACTAGTCTAAGTATCCGTCGCAGGCTCAGTGACGACATCCTGATCTCCCATTGTGCACCCGCGTTGATGCGGAAGACATATAAGGATGAGATTTACGAGGAGAACGGCACTGGTATGTATGACCACATGTGCGATTTTCATGTTGCTGATAGAGTGGAGCGTAGTTGTGATCTGGCAATGGCTAGGTTTCAATCGCTTTTTCCCTCCCGGCAAGTTACCATCGAAAGTCATGCGAGGATGCGCCAGTGTAGGCTCTTAGACTTCTACCTGCCCACATGTCAGTAGCTAACCTCGATCGTAGGACTATCGCAACAGTGGTCCGTGGCCATCTCTCCCCAGATAGATTGATCTGAAACAAATTATCTCATACTACGCAGAATCGTTCAAGATCCTCTCCGCGTACCACCTTCCGATGGGCGCGCTAAACTTAACCGTGCACAGCTCTCCGACGCACGACCCGATCATTCTCGTGCCTATAGGGAAGCTCATCCGAATATTCAATACCACGCACTTCAAACCGCGCGAGCCGCCGTCGTTCCCGTTTACGGAGGAAGACGACATGATCGCGAGCGCGAAGCGCATGCGGCTGAGCGATGATCGAGATAGGGATGCGAGCAACCCGGCTGAGGGCAGCAGCCGTGCTCGCGATGGAATTCAAGACGACCCGAACGGCGATGATGAACGCGAAGATGAAAGTAATGATGTAGACTACGGAAAGGACGATGACGACTACGTCGCGCGTCCCTCGGGTCTTGCAGAGCTGTTCACTGCGATAGATGGATGGAACGTGGATCTGAGCAGAGTGCCGGAGCCGCGGCGCGAAACTTTGCCGGATATCACTGCCTGTGAGGTTGCAGCGGGAGGAAGGGCCATCTTGGGTGTCGGTGCGAAAGGCACATTGTACGTTTGGCGGCTGGTTGAATAGTGGGATGCCGTCTTGTAATTATACCTGTTTCCTTGCTCTATATCGCGCTTTACGTTTGCTCGGTTTGGGTTCGTTCCCCATCTCGCACCGGATTCATTGCATGTGCTAGGTACAATTACAACGCAGAGAATAAACCAAAGTAGGTAAGAGATGGAGAAGACAACGTAAGTGAATTCCGCAAGCCGGGCGGCGATCGGTATGAGCTATGACTGTCCAGCATATCGGGCACGGTTGGAGGGCATGGCTATCCTTAACTAAATGTGACAATTGCTCGCCTAGCAATTGGCACGCCCTGTGCGCATGGTGAGCAGGGGAACCCATATACCGGACAAGGGACGCTAGCACGTACCCGATGTCACCGGATATGTTTAGTTATGGAAAGCCTCGATGACGCCTGCGGTCGCCATCGCCGGGCTGGCTTCGGGGAAGGTGTTAATGTCGAGGTCGCGCTTGTTGTGGAAGGCCTCGATGACACCAACAGTCGCCATGGCGGGGCTGGCCTCGGGGAATGTGTTGATATCTGCATCAGCACGCTTGTTGTGGAAGGCCTCAATGACGCCCGCGGTTGCCATTGCCGGGCTGGCCTCGGGGAACGTGTTTACATCGTTTGCCTGTCTCCTCTGGTATGTCTCAAGCAACCCGGCAGTGGCGACGGGGAACGAGTTTGCATTGGAGCGTCTCCTACGTCTGTTGTGGAATGCCTCAATGACGCCCGCAGTCGCCATGGCAGGACTTGCCTCTGGGAAAGTGTTGATATCGAGGTCGCGTTTGTTATGGAAGGCTTCGTTTACGCCTGCAGTCGCCATGGCAGGGCTAGCTTCTGGGAAGGTGTTGATGTCGTTGGCGCGCTTCGCAAGGACGTCGTTGGCGGCGTTGTGATGTAGGACGTAGGACCACTGTGAAAAATTAGTTACCGAGATCGATGAGTGACAGCATTGCTCACGCGCAGAGGCAGAGGCATGGGGACCGCGGAGACCTGTCCGACGAACGCGAGAGCCAAGAGAGCAAGAACGGACTTGCTGGATGCGAACATTTTGATGGGGAACGAACCGGAAGTTGCTCTGCAAACAAGGGTGCGAAAGACTGTCGAATGCGGCTCAACCGTGGAGGAAAACGAAAGGGTCGTCTCGCGGCCTAGCGCGGATGCAAATGAAACTGCGGGAGGCGTCAGCTCGAAGAGGTCAGGCAGGGCACACACACTTACAGGAAGAGGGCAAGAAGGGCGCACACACTTACAGGAAGAGGGCAAGAAGGGGGATGGGGAGCGACGGTGGCATGGCTCGTCTTATATATGCTGGATGCGGGGAGAGACGCGATTGGCCCGTGCGCGCGTCGTCCAGGGAGCGCCGTATCAGCCACCCGTAGCGACGTCGTCCACCAATCACAGAGCGCGTAGGCGATCACCGATTTTCTGCAACGGCCCGCGCTCATTGGCTGATCGCGCTCTGCTCTCTCGCCGCCACCATGTCCGACCCCCGCTTTGCCAGATTCAAGACTGACCCCCGCTTCCGCCGCATCAAGAAGGACACTGCAAAGGTCACCGTCGACGAGCGTTTCAAGGGCCTTTTTGACGGGAGCAAGCAGGGTAAGAAGGGAAAAGGTACGGTTCCATCTCCGCTGATTGGCACGCCGTCTCATGGACAACCGATGCAGGTCGCGTCGACAAGTATGGCAGGCCCCTCGCAGATACCTACGAGGAAGATAATTTGCGCCGATTCTACCGGCTAGAAGAGGATGAAGAGAAACGTGAGCCGGAAGCTGGCCGGGGACTGGACTATGCTCGAGGAGCGGTGCTGCTCGAGTCTTCGGACGAGGAGGACAAGCAGGAGCCAGACGACGATGAGAGTGACACTGGTGGCACCGTCACTCTAGGGCGCGATGTTTCAAAACCCATTCTCGTTCCAGATGAGGACGAGGAGGCCGAGATCGACTTGGACGAGGACGCCTATGCCGAGCTCAACGCCCAAGTTACTGCGTACGCAAAGGAGAACCCGGAGAATGACAAGGTTGTACCGGAGGCAGGGCGCACTCGCAGGCTTGCAGTCGTGAACCTCGACTGGGACCATGTCCGCGCGATCCATCTTTACAAGATTTTCTCCTCTCTCGTATCGCCCACTGCGCACCCTGCGGCTTCCACATCTACATCAACCACAAATAGAAAGAGTCCGAAAACAAGGGGCTCGGCGAGCGGCGTCGTTCGGGGCAAAGTGCTGAGCGTGCGCGTGTATCCGAGCGAGTTCGGCAAGGAACGCATGGCGAGAGAGGAGCAGGAGGGGCCTCCACCGGAGGTATTCAAAAAGAAGAAGGATGAGGAGGACGAAGAGATCAACGAGCGGACGATTTTTGAGACTGGGGAGGAAGAGGACTATGACGAACATGCGTTGAGAAACTACCAGCTAGAACGATTGCGGTGCGTCTCCCCTAATTTTCCAATCCCTGTATGGTTCTATTTATGACCATTGATAATAAGATATTATTATGCCGTTGTAGAATGTGACAGCGTCGAAGCCGCATCGCATATATACGACGAGCTAGAAGGCACGGAGCTCGAGCGCTCGGCGAACGTGTTCGATCTCAGCTTTGTCCCAGATAACATGTCCTTCGACGAGGAGTATCGGTAAGTTTCATAAAGGCACCGGATATCCGCATGGATTGATGTGAGTTCATAGTGACGAGGCTAACGACGATCTGAGCATGCCGTACAAGGGACTTGACTTCGTAACCGACGTACGTTTGTCAGGCCGTTTCTCGAGTCTCTCGTACTCAACATATATCCTAGGCTCTTCGGCATTCAAAGGTTAAGCTGACATGGGATGACGATGAACCAGACCGAGTCCAACTTACCCGCCGCACACTCTCGCGCAAGGAGATCGAGGAGAACGACTTCAAGGCCTACCTCGCCTCCTCCACCTCAGGCTCCGAGGACGGGGACGACGTCGCCCCCGCTAAGAAGAAGGAGGCGAAAGCTACGTCGCGCGACAAGCTACGCGCGTTGCTGCTCGGCGGAGGCGACGATGCACTGCCCGAGGGCTGGGGCCGCGGGAACGGGGCAGATGACGACGCGAGCGACGTGGACATGGAGATCACATTCATGCCGGGGCTGAGCGCACAGAAGGAGGATCACGACGAGACGACGCTGGAGAAGTACCAGCGGAAGATGAGGGACAAGAGGAAGAAGCGGAAGGAGGAGATACACGAGCGAGCGAACGCGAAGGAGGAGAAGCTTGGTACGCAGGATGACTTCTTCGCGGAGGGGAGCGAGGAAGAGGGCGATGGGGAGGTGGATGGGAGCGCGCATGAAGAGGAGCAGACGTGGCGCGGCAAGAAGAACAAAAGGAACAATAAGGGCCGCAAAGGCGAGGACGAGGACGCCGAATCGGAGGCGCGCCGCCCCGCGACTGCGGAAGAGCTCGCGCTCCTCGTCGCCTCAGACAGCGCAGCTGGCGAGCCGAAGCACTTCAACATGAAGACAGTGCTAAAGGCTGAGAAGAAGCAGAAATTGAAGGGGAAGAACAAGAAGAAGAGCAAGCACGCAGCAGAGGAAGAGAACGAGCTGCAGGAGGGTTTCAGCATCGATGTCAAGGATGAGCGGTTCAAGGCGGTGCATGAGGAGTATGCATTTGCGATTGACCCGAGTAATCCTCGGTGCGTGTTGTACTTGTACGCTGAATGTGACAGTACGATGGGTGCTCATTGTTCTTCTATGATAGCTTCAAGAAGACGAAGAGCATGTCGGCCCTGCTGGAGGAGCGGTCGAAGAGGCAAAAGGAGAAGCCTACGAAGGCGGCCACGCCTGTGACCAGCAACGCAGAGGCGGAGGCCAGTGATGGCTTGAAGAGCCTGATAGAGAGGGTCAAGAGGAAAAGCGCTGCGGCTGAGCAGCAAGGCATAGGGAAGAGGAGGAGGGTGTAGATGGTAGAAACATATTTAGTACCTTGCATTTTCAGTCCAAGAGTTTTCGATGTTCGGCAGAACAGCATGCATCATGAAGCACGAAAACAATGCCATTGATACATGGGAGATACACGATTGGATGAATAATTTCTGCCGCGAGACTAAATCCTACATACTTCCTTGTCTGTTGTGCACTTGAGGAACTGTTAGAGATGCTTAGCAGCCTATGCAATCTTTGCGTTGGAGAAGTCGAGCTCTGGATGCATCTCCTGGAATTTCTTGAGAGTCTAGCGCATGCGATGGAAGGTCAGCGGTGGGACGAAATTGAATATGGTCTCGACCCACCTCCATCTTCTTAAGTTCGTCAGATGTCGGCTTGCCCATTTGCTGTTCGCAGAGTGCATTAGTTGCAGGAAAACAGCACACGGACGACTGTTGTACCATACCTTTTGCTGATTGTCGAACTGGACATTGCCCATGAGTGATATTTGGACATATGGGAGCAGTTAGATTGCCTTACCATCATCTTCTCAACCATTCCCCTGCGAGATGAGTCAGCATATATCATCTGCAATACGATTAATATACTCGCCTCGTCTCGCCATCCAGATCACTGAGCTTGCTGTTCTCAGGTTGAATCTTGGACGTATCGATCTTGGGATGGTGTGTCAGGACGTTCTCCCACCATTGCTGCTTGTTTATCTTCTCAAGGTGGACATGAACCGCTTCCTGGTCCTCTTTTCTCGATCTCAGACCAAAATCGAGCCAATGGCAACGGTTATGCTCACCAACGGTCCAAGTGCTCTCCTCGACCTTGATCTCCTTGTACAACTCGCCTGCCATAATGGGCTCCTTGCCTTTGAGCCCAACGCTGAGTTTTTTCTTCTGAATCAGTACGTTGACGTCCCTTCCGCGCGTCCCTTTCGGTACTGGAACGATGATGTCGAGCTCTCCGAGCTCCTGCTTCCACTTATACGGCAATGCTATGACGGAGTCAATCGACATGGAACTACGCGTACAAGGAAAGCGCACCAGCCTGCTCCTCCGCCTCCCGCGCACGTTCGGCCTTGTCCTTCGCCTCACGCTCCTCCTTAGTCATCTTGTCGTATTCTTCAGGAGAACTCATCGTGAATGCGAACACACTAAGCAGCTGTTGCCAATGCAGCTTGCTGAGGCGCGATCGAAGTGACCGGGTAGTTACACGTGACCTTCCTTTTGCGTATCGATTCCCACGCACACTGAAATGCTAAGGGACGGCCGAGTTCTCTGCAGCGTGTACTTGACCACACAACGCTGTGCTCTCCTTGCAGCTTGTCTCTGTCGTGTTGGGACAATACGCTGCTGAAGCTCGTGCCAGATGGCCAGTTCGACCGTGTGGAGTGACTTTGAGGTTCGTTCTTGGTGGATCTTAACTCCGATCTCAAGCGGTGGACCGCTCATGCTCCCCCCCGCTCGCAGACTTTGCGACACAGCGTCAAACAGAATACGGTGGACCGTCTGAAGCATATCCTTACCGGGTTTAACGACGAGTGCGGGACGAACCTGACAAAGTCGGGGAAGAAGCAGGAGCTTATTGACAGAATCACACGCGAGATGGACAATTGGAGCGAGCAAGGCAATACGGAGAGGTGGACGAAGGCCAAGGCCATCCTCGATCAAGTGCGCATGACAGGAGTGTGAGTGCCATTCATCTACTTGCGTATGTGCACTGTCGGACGCGAGCGAATGCTCGAACGTGTTCGGCGGCGCGACCTTCTCGGTTCGAATGATTGTTGACGACCGTGTCTCGCTTGTGCAGCTACAGCCCAACCGGGATGTCTGGCGGATTCGGATTTGGGGTATCGCCCTCGTCACATAATGCGTATCCGAATTCTGTGTCGTCTAGCAGCCATGCCTATCCGTCCAGCGTCCCTGGAAGCACGAGTTCCATCCCGCCTTACAATCCATATGCGCCAGCTCGGAGGCCCGCCGTGTCTTCTGCGCCATCATCTTCAACCCCGTCAGATCCTGCGCCTCGTGAGTAAATACTGCCAGCCTCAAGTTTGCTCCAAGCGCTGATTGATACGGTTCAGCGATTAAATTCAAGCCATCGCCCTTCTATAGAGTGGAACGCGCCGTGTCCTCTCTTATCGAATGTCCAGGTTAGTGCCGCCCATAGGCAATTGACAAGGAGTTTTATCATTGCCAATTTTGTCAGAATCGACGAGCTCGATGGATCGACGACAACAGACGCTACATTTCCAAATTGATAAGGATATATTGTCGAAGTTGAGTTCGCCACAGTGCGTGTTGATCCTGCATAGTTTCATATGCGCCGTTGACGTTGGCTCAGCCCGAAGTACCAGCTACGGCTGTACTGTACATCGTCCTCTTTCCACACACCCGCTAATGCATTCCGCCCTACGAGTGTGCCGGCCCTTATCGAGTTTCCGCCCACTTGTGAAGTACGCGTAAATGGTGAGGCTATGTCGGCGAACCTCAAGGGCATGAAGAAGAAGCCGGGCACGGCGCCACCGCCGGACATAGGAAAGAAACTGCGAGTGACTCTGGGTGCGACGAACCGTGTGGAGATGGTGTACGTGAACAGCCAGCAACCTGTCCAGGCAAAGGTATGCTTGGATACTGATCTATGGGGGACATTGTATGGGCTGAGCACCTTGACAGAAATATTACATCATAGTCATGCTGGTGGAAACCACGACTGTTGAACAACTCGTTGACCGCCTGAAGAAGGGAAAGTACAAACGCGGTGAAGAGATCAGAGCACAGAGTGTGTAGGATGGTTCATTCATGCGTCAATGTGCTGACCATATCATATAGTGGCCAAAGCAGCTTCCATAGACGACGATATTGTTGCTGGTCATCAGAAGATGTCCTTGAAATGTCCGGTAAGCACTCATGGCTCACGTTCCTCCACTCAATCTTGAATTTCTATTCAGCTTAGCTATATGCGTATTCAAACACCTTGTCGCTCTTCACATTGTGTGCATCCACAATGTTTTGATGCCTTTTCTTGGTACTCCCTCATGGAACAGACTACCACTTGGCTGTGTCCCGTCTGCGAGAAAGTCTTGAACGTCGAGGATCTGATTGTGGACGGGTATGCCTATTGATTTGAGCCTGCACATGATGCTCATAATGTCTCGCAGTTATTTCGATAACATTCTGAAGAACACCCCAGACGACGTAGAAGATGTCATCGTGGAGGCTGACGGGCAATGGCACACTGAAGATCACAAATATGGTTCGACTGAATGGGTTACGGCGCGAGCGCGCTCTCAGCCCGCCGCCACCCAGCCCCCGCGACCCACCTCCGGCCAGCAGTCGTCGTCTTCGCCAAAGAAGGTGTCGAGTGTCGCGAATGGGCAGGATCACCGTCCGGCCAACGCGGAGGTTGTTGTGTTGGATTCTGACGATGAAGACGATGATGCCAGAGTCAAGAGGGAGTTGTCTCCATCGAATGACCGTGCAACGTCCAGTCTAGCTTCCCAGAGTACTCGTGGATCTCATTCCCTAGACAATGCGGTCATTGACTTGACGCTGGACTCGGATGACGAAGAGCCAGCGCCGCCGCCGCCGCCGCCAAAGAAGAGGAAAACGATGGATAACGACTTGCCGTCACCGACGGAGCAAATATGGAAGAAGTCGCGAACAGACGGTGCGTCCGCTTCACAATCGTCGAGCCATGCAGGATCGGGATATCCGAATGGGTCGCGTAATCCGCTGCCTCCGCCGCCAATGCACTCGTTCGACGGGTCCTCCTCATCGTATTGGTATAGCCCGTCTTACAGTCCTGGTGCGCAGCAGTATAGTCCCCCGTATTTCCCGCCGTCACTGCCGCCGCCGATGGCTGGGCTGCCGCGACATTCAATTCAACAGCGTGGGTACTCCAGGACGAACGGAGCGGACTCGACGTCTGTGTTGCCAGATGTGTGGCGGCCGTAGCTGATGAATCGCGGATCGACGGGGTAAGGCTGTGCATGTATGTATTCCTGCAGCGTCGGATGTGGGGTGTACATGGAGGGAATTGTAACTGTCCCTCGTGGCTTTGATCCTTCTATGGCAGGTGTACTTTGTGATACATTACGAATTTATGTCGTCCGAAATGTCGAGGGAAGAATGAAGACCTGATTGGTCCTGCACAGACGTAGCAGGTTCTGATTGGGCTGCCGGCAACAATGCTGCCAGCCAGTGAGAGTCGGTCACGCCCGGGCTGTTCCTCGCCGGCGAGCCCCGGCAGCGTCCGAAATCCTACTTGAGCGATCGTGCGCGTGCTTTTTTCCTTCAACTTGTTTACCACCTCCACTCTCCTCCCCCTCCCCCGGTTTCCCGTCAAAATGGCCGAAAAGAAGGGCAAGACGCCCAGGGAGTTCGCCAGTACGTGTCTGCTGTTCTGCCCTGCGCGATGTTGCTCGTGCATGGTGTCTTCATCTATGACGCGTGCTTACCTGGCTTCATCATACAGTCGACTTCATGATGGGTGGTGTGTCGGCTGTACGTATCGCGTGCAAGTATGACACGGACGACTTTCTCACAGCTGTGCGTTTGTTCACAGGCCGTCGCGAAGACGAGCGCTGCACCCATCGAGCGAATCAAGCTCCTGGTGCAGAACCAGGATGAGATGGTATGCTCGGCTGAAGTCCCTGTAAGGCAGTCTCTTAAAGTGTCGGTGCATCGTAGATCAAGCAGGGCCGTCTCGCTAGTCCCTACAAGGGTGTTGGGGACTGCTTTGCCCGTACCTACCGTGAGGAGGGTATCGTCTCTCTATGGAGAGGCAACACCGCCAATGTTATCAGGTACTTCCCCACCCAGGCCCTGAACTTTGCTTTCAGTTAGTATTCGTGAATTTTATTACCTCCGAGGATTTGACGCTGAGACTGCATGCAGAGGACTACTTCAAGGCATTGTTCGGCTTCAAAAAGTCTGAAGGTTACTGGAAGTGGTTCGGCGGGAACGTCGCTTCTGGTGGTGCTGCTGGTGCTGCCTCGCTTCTGTTCGTGTACTCGCTCGACTACGCCCGTACCCGTCTAGCCAACGACGCGAAGTCCGCCAAGGGTGGAGGTGCGCGTCAATTCAACGGCCTGGTTGACGTCTACAAGAAGACCCTTGCTTCCGACGGTCTTGCTGGTCTTTACCGTGGCTTCGTTCCGTCTGTCGTTGGTATCATTGTGTACCGTGGTCTCTACTTCGGTGTCTACGACTCGCTCAGTACGTATCATCTCCCAGCTCTTCTTCGAGCTGGCCACTTATCGCCGCTGCAGAGCCCGTCCTCCTCGTCGGTGCGCTGGAGGGCTCCTTCCTGGCTTCCTTCCTGCTCGGCTGGGGTGTTACCATTGGTGCTGGTCTCGCTTCATACCCTCTGGACACTATCCGGTACGTGCCGGATCCTGGTTGATTCCCAACATCTCGATTGACGTTTTCCTCAGTCGTCGTATGATGATGACGTCTGGCTCGACCACGCACTACAAGGGCATGTTCGATGCCAGCTCTCAGATCATTGCCAAGGAGGGTGCCAAGTCGCTTTTCAAGGGTGCGGGTGCCAACATCCTCCGTGGTGTCGCTGGTGCTGGTGTGCTCTCGCTCTACGACAAGCTCCAGCAGGTTATGTTCGGCAAAGTCTACTCTGGTGGTACGTAGACCAATATTTTCGCTGCTCGCGTGCGCGAACTGAAGTGTCGCGTGCAGGATCCGGCTGAGCGAGATAGCACGCGTGGATGAGTTTACGAGTATTGGCCCCTTAGTAGTATCACTTATTGCATGCGCACGACTATACACCGTAGATCCTCTGGTTATTTTTCATCTGGTTACGAGCTCGATCTTACAGGATGTCGGACACGCGCTCCCTCTTAGCTGGCGTAGTAGAATCGACGATGTCCGAAGTAGAAACTGGCGTGTCGCGAATGTGGGTGACTGATGATTTCACAGAAATTTTTGAGTTACTGCCTGTAGCGTTACGGGCAAAACGAGTTTCGACCAAATTTTGAAGCACTGGCGTCAACGTTATCTTTTATTCATGTGTTGGCGAGTGACCTGTCGGATACTCGCGTCCTCCCTATCCCAACAACTATCGTCAAAATGAGTGGCACAGACCTTTTTTCCCCACAGATTTCACCTGCACAGGCCTTTGATGCACACAATAGACAGATAGGGCACCACTTCATCTCGACATAATCATGCTCTGCTCAACTCTCCATATCCTCATGCATGAGCTCCCCAGAAACAACTACTGACGAACATCTGTGCACAGGGAGGGTCTACCAGAATGACTCTGTGGCAGCTAATGCAACATGATTGCCTCAGGCGACTTTGGTCTTTTTCCTCTCGTACCACTGTACACAGGTATCACAGAGAACACCATATCTAACCTTGTAACTGTAGATATATGCACGTAGTCTATAGTATCAACGAGAGCAAGCAATCCGACGAGGTCGATGCGCGCTTATCTTATCGGATCCCTTCCCGGAGACTTTCATTGACTTGAGCGCCTCTGAGTTTCTGACACGTTTTGGAAACATAGTAAGTATAAAACATGTCCAAAACTCGCGCTGTACATAACTGAGTAGCTTTTTTCCGGAACAGCAATTGCGTAGCTTCGAGCCCGACCATCTCTTCGATGCTATGGTCCTCGCAGCTGCTCCGGTCGAGCATCAGCGCGCTGCGCTCTTACTCGACATCTCATGCGCCCCAGGTAGTGCTACGCCCGTATCAAGAGTCTGCTCTCCAGGCTTGTCTTGATGCGCTAAACGAAGGATCGACTCGCATTGGAGTGTCTCTGCCGACAGGCTCGGGGAAGACAACGGTCTTTGTCTCGCTGCTCTCTCGTCTGCCTGCCGTCCCGAAGAATCCTGATGCAAGGCGCTCCATGATCATTGTAAGCAGTGTTGAGCTTGCCAAGCAGGCAGCCGAGCAAGTCCGGAAGATGTGTCCGGACTGGAGTGTGGAAATTGAGCAAGGTAGCAAGCACCATGCGACTGGTATGGCGGATGTGTACGCCTCCTCGTCACAGCACCCTCGATCGATGGCAATGTCCTGATATGTGCTGGTAAATGTTAATAGGACTGTCGCCACATATCAAACTCTCGTGCGAGGCTCGCGCCTGGCCAAGTTCAAGCCGGAAGGGCTCAAGGCGATCATCGTCGACGAGGCGCATCATGCCGCGGCGCCGACGTACGTATCGCGTTTGACACATGGATTTCGATAAGCTCATGTGTATGCAGGTACCGTCATATCCTGTCCCATTTCGACACGAACATTCGCAACCCAGATGCAACATTAGTGCTGCCCCAGGTCCCCCACCACATTCCGATCTTTGGGTTCTCAGCAACCTTTAGCAGACACGACGGGCTCGCGCTCGGATCTGTCTTTGAACGCATCGTGTATCATCGTGACTTCCGGGAAATGATCAAGGAGACATGGTGTGTTCGCTCATAATCTGTTGCAAAATGCCCAACTAATCGTTCTTCCTAGGCTATGCGACGTTCGCTTCACCTCAGTACAGGCCGATATAGACCTCAAGCAGGTCACCGTCAGCAGCCGGACAGGAGACTTCAGCGCGGCGAGCCTTGCACACGTTATAAATACGGACACCCTCAACAAGCTTGTTGTGAAAGCCTATCTCGACAAAGCAGCAGATAGAAAATCTACGCTGGTGTTCTGTGTTAACCTGGCGCATGTGAGCGAGCTCACGCACGAATTCCGTGAAGCAGGTGTTGATGCCCGATACCTGCATTCGGGAACTCCCGCTGCAGAGCGTGCCGCCATGGTGAAGTCGTTCAAGGCTGGCACGTTTCCTGTCCTTGTCAATTGCGGTATGTACGCGGCTCTTGTGCGAGAGGAAGTGCACATCGATGACACGGCTTAGCTGTCTTGACCGAGGGCACGGACATCCCGAATATCGATTGTGTCATAGTGGCCAAGCCGACCCGTTCGCGTAACTTGTACGCTCAGATGGTATGCTATACTCGCCTTGGAAGCGTAGTGCAG
The DNA here is from genome assembly GCF_001632365.1 of Laetiporus sulphureus 93-53. Classification (NCBI taxonomy): domain Eukaryota; kingdom Fungi; phylum Basidiomycota; class Agaricomycetes; order Polyporales; family Laetiporaceae; genus Laetiporus; species Laetiporus sulphureus. The sequence continues at coordinate 28,803 of NW_024468555.1, forward strand.
GTGCACCTGACACATCTAGATTGGTCGAGGCATGAGGCTTTCTCCTGACACTGGGAAGAAGGACTGCATGATCATCGACTTCGTGGACTCTTTGGATACTATACCTGGTGTGATTTGTACACCTACGCTGTTCGGTCTCGATCCCTCGGAGGTCATTGATGGTGAGAGCTCTCCAATTTTATTGGTACTGAACGATATAGTGATCTTGCCTTACAAGACGAATCCATGCAGTCACTCGAGGAGCGGGCGGCCGAGCTGGACGACATAGAAGATCCTGAACCATCAAAGTTGAAAGCACCCGATGTCCCGGATCCCACATCGGTAACTTACGTGGACTATGACGATCCATGGGAGCTCGTGGACGAAGCCTCTGGTGCTCCTCATCTTTGGAAGCTGAGCCCCCATGCATGGGTCGGCTGCGGTGGCGATATTTATATCCTAGAGTGTCTAGGCAGGGGGTTCATAAGGGTTGAACCCTATCAGAATGATGAAGGTACGTCGGCTTATGAAAGCTGATGCTGAGCATTGCTGATCATCGATCATTGATAGATGAAACTATTTACAAAGTCCAGTACACTCCTGCTACACTGCCCATGGCAACAGCGCGCACATTGAAAATCCCCCCCTACCAGAGAAGCCGTGAGATTGCGATAGCAGCGAACTTGTCCGACGCGATCCGTGCCGCCGATAAGTACGCCACTGTGAAGGTGGTGCAAGGACATTTTGCCATGGAGTGTGTGCCTGCAGCCAAAACTTGCCAAGTTCCTTGCTGACACGACATACAGACTGCGTCGCGGAGCGAAGTGGAGGCAGGCGTCAGCGACCGACTCACAGAAGGCGTTCATCAGAAAACGCTGGAAAATCCGTGAATCGGACGAATTCATGGAGCACATTGCCGATGAGCAACAACAAGACAAAGCACAAAAATTGAGCCGGCTTACGAAAGGGGAAGCAGCAAATATCATTACTCGTTTGAAGCATGGCGCTCAGGTGCGTTGCTCCATAGTCAAGTGAAATCTACTGTTGATGCGTTACACTGAAAATGTAGTCCCGTTACGAGAAGAAAGTCAAACAGCAACAGCGAGCAATGAAAGCACTTCAGAAGGAAAGGTTGCGGAAGGCTAGAGAGCACGTAGAAGTTGGCCCTCTGAGCATCAGCGAATGAATGAAAGGACAAATCATGTACATCCATTACTTTTGTTTTCATGGAATTGTAGAAAGTGTAGATAAAGCAGGTGATACCGCATATTGACTCTGTAACGTGAGCACCGCCGCTCGCTGAGCGTGTATGATGAGCTCATCCAGGGATGATGGGTCCCCAAAGGCTCGTGGCTTCTGCAGCAATGTCGCTAGCATGGATCCAACCAGTGTATCGCCAGCCCCGGTAACGTTCACAATCTTCTCCTTCGGTAGCACAGCGGCAGGGTAGTGCTTCAAGACTATAGCACCGGTTCCTGCTTTGTTGCGAGCGACAACATAGCGGCCACGCACATTGCTGCGCTCCTGAAGCCACGAAGTTGCTCCGTGCTCCGTAGCGCGCATTACCACAATGACACCACGGTCGCCGCACTTGATGACGAGATGCTGGAAGAAAGGCAAAAGGTTGATGGCCATTTGTGCAATTCCGTTGCTGATCAGGAAATCTAACGTGCCCTTGCTTCGGTCTTGATCGCAGGCATTCATTCTCGCCAAGTGCTCCAAATCCGTGCGGAACTCAGATCCTAACGCCATGTCATCGATGGATTTCCACCAATGATCCTGCGCGGTCAGCTCGAACGGTCCTGCGACGGCTTCTTGGTACATATGCGCCAGCTCAAGCATATTAGGTGCCGTGAAAGAGATTGGTGAAAGGAAGCGACCGGGCGAACCCAGAGTTGCGGCGATGGCGGGATAGATGTTCGTTGATTTTGGGACCGATGTTGGTTCACTGTATGGATGGTCTGGTCACGATCTCGGGAGAGACGCAACTGCTATACGCACTAGAAAACTGAGCGGCGGTTAGTACAAGACCATCCAGCTTCCTATATGCTACCCACCAGCGATGTTGTTGCGATGACAATGCGTTACTAACGCCACAAGTGTCTCTTTTGACAAATTACCATCCAGCGCAACCATCGTGGGCTGATGCTTCTGGAGCGCCTGTAGAGCCTGGCAAGAAAGAGCATACTTGGATCTGTCGTTTATGGCTATGTTCAATGCAGTTGCTCACCGTTTGTTTGTCAAGAGAGTCAATAATCTTCATATCGGCGACACCTCCAATGAGACTACCGGCGCTATCCAGGACCAAGTTGCATATTGCCGACCGCGCGGAATCTTGCGTTATAAGTCCATCAGTCCGCATGCCCATGCGTTCCATCTCATTGACGAGCAAACGGCCAAATGAGTCCTGTCCGACAGAAGAGATTAGAAGGGTGGCAGCGGATCCGTCTTCAGAGCGCGATGATAGGGTACGATAGGCAGCCTCTGCGACGTTACGTCCTACTCCTCCGAGAGAAAGGGAGACAGTCCCAGGAACGGTGCTATGCAGCCCCACGGATGGATCGGTAACGCTGGAGCCGTCGGCCTGAGCAGTGACATCGACCGCAGCGGATCCGATGATGACCAATTTCGCTGGAGGCTGCACATGCATTGACGGTCAGCTACCTGGATTCAACGACAGAGCAGCACACACACCACCGACGATTCTTTCACAAGAGACGAATCGGACTGCTCAGGTTCGGTACGCGATACTGGACCAGCTGATGGCAACGCAACATGCTGGCAGCTATCATGAGTTTTCACTCTGACAATATAGCACACACAAATAGCATACCGCGTGATGTGGCTTGTTCTCTCCATTCGCCAGATGAGAGTATGCCGCAGCAATCTGGCCACCTGCCAATATCATCTGCTCAGTCGATTCGAAACTTCCACACTTGCCGTGGACTTACCGACATGTGCCGTATTCTCAATGAGTGCTACATCTGTTAAGATGAGAAGGGAGACTGGGCACGCATGAAAGGTAGCTTACTGCTTGCCAGTGATCTGCCCGCAGTCAACTCTCCGACGCGTTTCAAAAGCCACGGTGTTGCCTCCTTCCCTAGTTTGTTCACACCGTTTTCATCCGCTTCTTTGAGAGCTTGCTCTACGGATTCTTGAAGTTTCTCGCCAATGGTTTCGTACTGCTCCGGTATTGGGACACCGAACAGTACACCATTCTTCATTTCCAACTCTTGCTGGTAATCTGTGATGATTATGAGCCGGAGCGAATGGCGTCATGGGTTGTGACTGACAGAGGATACGTGCCGCAGTCACAGGGTCGTCAACTCTCCAAGGACTCTACGAAGCATGTTCCGTGATCATCTTTGAAACTATGGAAAACGTGTCATTTACCTTGAATCCACTCTTTCTCGTGTAAAACGCAGGGAAATCGTTTGTCTCGGCATACGACACAACGGGGACGCCAAGGGTTTCCTACAGAGATGTTCAGTGCACCAATATAAAGACAGCAATACTTAATCTACCAGGTACTCAAGTGTTCTGCAGGTCGCTCGTAAATTGGAATGCCTCAGCTGATGGCGCAAGAGCTGCTGACCTTCCGATGTCCAAGATTGATTTCACTCCGGCTGAGACAAGCCCAACAGGACACCGCGTCAGCTCATGAAGATCTGCAGAGACATCCATGGCTGGAAATGATTGGTTACAATCGCTGGAATAAAGATGAGCCTCAAGCTGCGGACAACGCACAGTTCTCTCCGCCTCGATGTACACCCCCTAGACTGTGTCCGTTCAGCTTCTTCCTATCGGTAAAGTGAGAGATATCTTACCCTCCAGTTGCGAATACCTGCGTAGTAGTACAGCATTACCGACCATACCAGCCATTTTCATTGACATATGCCGCTCACCTTGATCCCAGCTAATGCAGCAAAAATCAACGTAGCACTGCAAGTTGTGCCCTGCCGATAGCATGTCAGATATATATACAAGACGCAATATTACCGCCCAATGCACTCAACTCCATCCCGTTTAAATGCTATCACAGGTCCAATGTCGCGACGAGACACCTTCACAACAGAGGAGTTCTTCGATACATCGGCCAGCCGCTCCAACTCGTGCGGCTCAAGACCGATTTTCACTTGGCCTTCGATAATGCCAATGGTTGCAGGGACTGCTCCTGTGCTGCGAACAATGTTCTCCACCGATCTCGCGGTCTTCAGGTTGACAGGGTACGGCATTCCATGTGTGACAATGGTGGTCTCGAGAGCTACCACTGGCTTATGGTTGGCGAGAGCATCGCGTACTTCAGGGTGGATATCAACGAGTCCTGTCAGGCCGTTTTGCTTGATGGAGAATGTCCTCTTGTGGCATCGGTACCACGATGGAAAGGATACAGACCGACGAGCAGAGAGCAGCATTTTTTCAATACATTCCTATAGACGCTTCAAGTTACTGACAGTCCGGAGAAGGATATGTGAACGAGACTTTCGAAGTCAAGTGCAGGCACATTTCGCGTCATAAGATGGAATACCGTCCACGCAGCTGCTAGTATATTTCGCAACTCAATCATGACGGCGACATCCTCTGCGTCGACTGACACTACGCTGGTGTTCCCAAAGATGTCCCTGTCCTGATGCGTTGAGCGTAGACCACATCATCAAGACTACAACGGTATTCATCGGCACAACTCGAAAAGTAATCTAAGATGGCCTCGCGATGTATTCCAGAAGACAAGGTGATCACACAGTGAGGCTTTACAGCAAGCTGGCCATCAATGCATGAAGACCAGGGCCGACATCATTCGCAATGCACACAATGCACATTCGCGTTCTGCGCTCCATCCAGAAGACCATCAACCCATCCCCTCTTATTCGCTCGGCAACCTATCACAGGCTGGGAACAGGGAGAACCGCCCTTCGTGGTTGTGCTCTCATCTCCGCACCACAAGGAGGCGTTCATAGCGTTGGAGTAGATCCTGGAAAAGGTGAAGTTAAAGGCACAATTATGAAAGAGGGAATTTCACGAGGGCTAACGAGAACAAGAGGCAAAATGGAAAGCAAATGTCAGTACGTGAATAACTGCGTAATAGGCTCCTCATCACGCGGGAACCGTGTTTTGCAATGTACTTGTGCAACATCTGGAGTTTTGCGATGTCTGAAGACGCGTCTGGCATGCACGACAGAGGCTAATCAGCTTTCCATTTCTTCATGACGCTGCCATCGTCTTCGCTGCTGACAAGCAGCTCTATCGACCAAATCACCAAGGTCATGAAGATATTCATCCATCGCCACCAAACTTGAGAATAATGATCCAGCACTACAGGCAAGTCAATGTCAATGTCGCGGCCGTTGACTAAGGCAGGAAGGCGTACAGAGCAAATGAGAATATACGGTGACGAATATTGCTTGACGGTACGTCAGTAATACATGAGTCAACTTTGACGTCTGTAACCGAATCAGCACTAATGAATACTTCTGCGGCACATTGAGCGTACCGGGCGTTCCTCCCACCCGCCATCAACACCGCATTCATCCTCCCAGCTATCCGCGCCTATAGTCGGTAGAATCTGCGATGCAAAATGGAGCACAATAAGGCGATAACCAAGAGCCACGAGGACTGGAGTAGGTAAGGTATTGGTGACGAAGTTCACTAGCGTTTGCAAATGGGGAAGGATGTTCGATAGTAAGGGAGCACTAGATCAATGGTACTACTGTTCATGCTGTACGGTCTCGACAGTGACGGTGCAAAACTTACTATGAAGCGGCAGGATTTGAGAATGACTGCTGGTCGAAACCGCATTGCCAGACGTTGTACGCCACGAACAACGCCAGTCCAGAAGACTCAATGACATTGGTACGTCGAAGTACGAATCCGATGAGGGTAAGAAAGATGAGTGTCGTGAGAGCCACGCCGAGCAGGGTGGACTCGAGTGGTGAGGTCGCTGCGGCAGGGTAAGCCTAGAAAACAATTCATCAGCCTGCACACGACGAGTGTTCTGGCAGAAGACGTGCCTCGACGATCCACCATGCCGACGTTACGTAGGCTGCTGCAGCAGCCACAAGAAGGCCGAACTGATACCTGTCTCCTTCTTCGACCAATTCCTTCCCAACCTGCCCCAGCTTCTGCACAATCAATAGACTCGAAAGACCCTCCATCAAGACAAAGCCAGGGCTGGACCATTTGAGCAGCGTGCCCCACCACAACGATGCAGTGATGAGCCACGGGTGCACGCTTTGCGAGAATACATTGAAGCAGACGAGCAGAAGGAAAGGGTGCATTGGCACCTGCATGACAGACAGTGCCGGAGAGCCCCAGAATAGTACAAGAGTGCCATGTATGAGTGAGTGGATGAAGAGAAGTAGAGAAAGGAGCAGAAAAGCTGGGGTGGAAAGCGTCGAGAGCGTCAAAGGGAGAAATATGAGAATTTGCAGCACGGTTGAAAGCCTGCAGAACTGTCAGATACGTTCCTCAGAGTAAATGGAGGAAGATTTCTGACTGTGCAAAAGCCAGTATGCCATCTGAATGAGCAAGACATAGCCAGCCACAGTGGTTTCTGCACAACCAGAAGTTCCGAACGGACAACTTACCGTGCCGTGCTAGTGACTGCGCTCCATACTAACCGAGGACCCGGCATAGCCATTACAGTGTCAAGTGGCTGGTAGCAAGCCGGTCCTGCGATGTGGGAGTCCGCGGGAGCACTAGCTCTCAAGTTGCTGAGGTTGTGGCAGCAGGCATGCTCGACGTCCTCGCCAAGATATTTCCCAGTCCGCCTTCAGGCCACAACACGTGGCCATCATACCAGAAAAAGTAGAACAAGAAAATCCGATTACGAAGAGGTGCTATGGGGGATGGTACGAATCATACATACAACAGCTACGCATACAGGTGTGGAAGCAAATAGATAGCAAAAAGGTCACACATATGAAATGCAGGATGATCAGATGACAAGAACAGGAGGAGGGCAGTTTGCCGCGAACTTTACTTCCGCTGGTCTAATGGAGATATCCCGACGCGGGCTCAGCAAGCCCTTCGATGCAGCAAATTCGGTGCCGCGATTCAACGCCGTAGGATCCGATGGCGGCACGTAGTACTTGTCGACGATGGGGAATTGCAAGATATTCATCTTGGGCGTGATGACAACCATGTGGTTCGTCTTAATCTCCATCCAGTCCGCTGAGCAGATATGATGAACGTCAGCAGCTGCATGTCATGAAAAGAGATTCTTGCCCACCTTTCTCAAAAGTCAATGGTTCGCTTGCCACCTAAAGGTCAAGCTTAGAAGGATCCGCTGTGACTATGCAGCACAAACCGCTCACCATTATAATGTTCTCCCGCTTGTCCATCTTCGACATCTTGTAGTGGCCACCTTCAGCATATTCGCTGAATGTAGTACCAGACGAGAACCACTGTGCGATAGAGCAATGTGAGGGGCGACAACTGCAACAACCGCAGTCGCACTTACCAATGAGGCAGCTTCGTCATGGCGCGAAGAAATGTACCGTGTGGCCACGACGCTCTCGCCATCGGTGACGCAAAAGTTCATCAGGCTTGGCTGTTCGGATGCGTCAATGTTGAGTCAAAAGTCGTCCTGCCAAATTCAACTAACCTCAGTAATGTTCTCTGCTTCTGTCATGGCATTGATATGCGCAATGGTTTCCGTCATCGCTCGCCTCAAGACGTCAGGTGGGAACGATTTGGCGTGGGGGTCTGGCAGCTGTGACGGCATCAGCAAGACGAACGACTGAATACCAGGCAAGATGGGTACCTTGGAAAGAAACAGCGCGAAAGCCCATTGCGAGTCTGCATAGCAGGCAGTGAGCATCAAAAAGGTCGGAGGGTAAGCGCGACAGAGCATACCAGTGTTACCCGTCACCATGTTGAACAGCTCATCCGGCAAGAACGACTGCAACCTCCTCTTAATCTTTGGGAATTCCGCGATGCTTCCGTTGTGCATCCACTAAGCGAACATCAGTCTTAGATGTGTACAACTGAACTGCGGCACGCGACTTACCATGAGCTTCCCAAATGACCATGGATGGCAATTGTCCAGACTGAGAGAGCCAGCAGTCGTTGCGCGGACATGGGCGCTGCCATAACACGTTGTCAGCATATCGATCGTCCATAGGATATAGAGACAGTATTACGCACAACACCAGAGGCGACTTAATCTTCTCCGCTAGCCGTACGAGGTTGACGTTATTCCACGCCTATGTAAACAATGAGATGTTGCAAGGCGGGCGGGGTAAGAGGAGAACGTACAGGTGTCACCGACGTGAAGATGCACGGCTGGCTACCAAGTTCCTCGTCATAGACAGAGTCATACCACCCTACGCCAACGATCGTCAGAATTGCAAGGAAAGTTTCCGCAGCACCAAGGCTCACCAACTCCGAACCCGTCTCCATTAATAGGCCGCCTATGGTCTAACCTCAACCGCGAGTCAAAGGCCTGGTTTATGATTGAATGGCAGGGGCGAGTGAGCAGGTGCGACAGCTGCACCGGGGATGTTCCCTTATAGATCACAAAGCGACACATTTAAGCGAAGGGGAGAGATAACGTCGACGTTAGAGAGCAAGGAGTGCGGACGAGCTGTGAGTGCGCTGAACCGAGAGTGGCGGAACATGTCGAAAGGATGTCGACATTATTATAGGTGGCCGGTCGGAGGCATAGGCAAAATGTCGTACTCCGGCAAATGCCGACACATCTATTCCGCTAACACCGTGTAGAACCTCCGAACGTCTGGCTATTCACAGACCGGGGATTACAATGCAGAAGTAGACGAGGGTGAGCAACGAATGACAGTCCCGGCAGCCTATACACTACAGTACAATGACAGTCTGAATTCTCAGATTTCCTTCTTCTCCAAGTGTCTTCACAGGAACTCGACCGGCCGACGAACTGGGTCGCCCCCCGTTTCGTCGTAAACAAGCCCAGCCACACGGAACGCAAGTTCTGATAGGACAGATCAGTACTAACGCACTTCGAGATACATCCGGACACTCTCACCATCCGCTTGGGTTTTGACCATGGCCTCAGCATACACCCTAACCACATCTTCCGTCCCGCTTGGTCTCACGAAGGCGCGTCCGCCCTCATATCTCCGCACCAGCTCGTCGATCTTAGCTTGTATGCCGGGAGGACTAACGAGGCGACGCTCAGCGTCTTCTGTTTTGAAGATGTGCCGATCGGCGACAACGACCTTGACCAGCCGATTGGGGAGATCAACGTAGAGCGAATTCCATTCTTCCCCACTATACGATTTGTGGGCGAGTACGACCTCCACCAGGAGCATGTCAGACAGCGCATCTCCTACAGTCTGGTTGATTACATCCGTGAGGTTGATAATATGGTTAAGCGCGGTAGACTGAGCAGGAGTGGATGGCTGATGGTTCGATAGGATGTTCAGGCTCTCTGGGGAGAAGAGGACGGTACCATGACCATTAGCTTCGAAGTAGACGCCAACGTCGTACTTCTCCGCCGCATGATGAAGATGTTTCACGCCGGTCGGAACACACTTGACCGGTAGACGCTGTAGACAGCGATTAAAGTCCCGTCCAACCGGATGCATAGTACAGTGACCGCTCACCTCGGACAAATATTTCGTAGAGCCGCCATTAGCGTACGCTGTCTGGACAATGCCGACCTTAATCTGGTCTTCCAAGCCAGCCGCTTTAGTGAGCTCAACAATGAACGCAGCAACGAGGGCTGCGATCTTGTCACCATCAAGCATGTGGAACTGGCCTCGGTCATCAAGGTAGTAATAGATCAGTCTGTCTGCATCCCCGTCAAGACTGCAAGCGCGCTGTCCTGGCTTCAAGACAGATGCAAGCGACGGAGGCAACTTCTGACTGGTCTTGACATAGTCAGCACCGCAGTCATGATTGAGCGTTCCAAGTGTGGTTGTGGACGTGTTGACAGGGATCAATCGTAATGAGTCACCTAAGTACTCGGCTAGCTTGCTAGCAACGTGAGCGCCAACGCCGTTAGCGCAGTCAACAACGAGCGGGGGAGGCGAAGGTTTGCCAGCCTGCGAGGCGCATTTAGGTTAAAGTTTGCGGGAAAGCAGCCACTGAATGTTCTTACCACGAGCTTTTTGAAAGCGGTGCTGAGCTTGATCAGATAGCCTTCTTCCGAGTCTTTGCCATATTCACCCTTTGTGTTAATCGCTCTTACGAGATAGTGGAGAACTGGAGTGGTCGTAACACCTGCGTTGCGTCCCTCAGCGCCGATAGCTTTAATTCCATCCTCAAGCGCAGATATGAGCGCGGCGCCAGACGGCCGAGTGTCTCTGGCATAGACAATCTTGGCAGGCTTCGACAAGTCGATCTTCAGCGTCTTCACAAATTGGTTCAGAGCCTCAATGAACGCGTCGGTCGTGGGTGCGTTGGCGAGGGCCGTCGCATGAACTTCCCAAGATGTTTCCAGCATTTCTCCCCGGGGGTCAACAAGCTTGACGCCATTGTCCTTAGGAGCATTGTGAGCAGCAGTATGACGTGGCATCGTATGAATGCCCGTACCGGTTCAGGATTGTGCGATGCAGTCACCATGACACCGATAGTCTTTCCATCCATTCTTTTGCTACGCAGGCCTGCCAGCACGCCTGCTCTAAACATGACGGAGTCCAGCACATTTCCGCTACGTCCATAATTCAACAAAGTGCAAAGAACGAATGTCTCTTTGGCACGTACAGCGTCCTGAATCCAGCAGTACCATACTGGAAGCGAAGGTTGTTTGGCTTCGGGTGCTTGTCAGAGTATGTCCTGAGGGCATCGGTGGGCAAGCTGGCCATTGCGATGCGGTTGTCTGTGGTGACGTGTCAGAGCAAGTGAGTGGAGGAGACAGCCGAATATGCAGCAGCGATCGAGCACGAAGCATCCGTTCCCTGCAGCCACCAGCGCGCGACACGTGCGTGACGGCGTCATGGCCCGCCGGCTCGGCGACTGCTCGTTGCACAGCTCAATCCAATCACCGCCATGCCATCCAAGTCTCCAGCGCAGACACTGCTCGAGAAGGCCGACAAGAAGGCCAATTCATCTTCTGGCTGGTTCTCCTCGTCGTCGACCAAGTACGAGGAGGCCGGCGATCTGTATCAGCAGGCCGCCAATGCCTTCAAGATCGACAAGCTGTTCCGGGAAGCAGGAGACGCACATGCCAGGGAGGCCGAGTGCAGAGAGAAGTGCCAGGAGACGACCGAGGCCGCTAACGCCTGGTGGAACGCAGCCAAGGCGTACAAGAGAGGACAGCCCGAGCGTGCGTTCACTCTACCCGCATTCCTCACGCGGTTCTGACATAGCGGGTAGTCGCTATACAGGCGTTGTCCCAGACGATCACCCATCTTACACGCGGCGGCCGCTTCCGCCAGGCTGCAGATCGAGAGAAAGAGATCGGTCAGATCTACCTCACAGAGCTGAACGACTTGCGCAAAGCCTGTGATAGTTTCGAGCGGGCGGCAGAGTGGTATTCGCAAGAGGACGCTCAAGCGTATGTATAAACAGATTCTCCTGGGAGCTGGCTGACGACCGAATGCAGGACTGCAAACGCTTGCTACAAAGATGCGGCTGACCTCCACGCCGAGTTGGAGGAGTATCCTCAGGCGATCGCTCGATACGAGCAAGTGGCAAATGGCTCCTTGAGCTCTGCTCTCACGAAGTACAGTGTGAAGGAGTACTGGCTCAGGGCCAGTCTATGCGCTCTTGCCATGAGTGTAAGTGTATCCATTATACGTAATGACTATCGTTCATTTGTCCGCTTGCTACAGGACACTGTCACAGCGAAGCGGAACTTGTCAAAATACGCATCCCTGGACACGACATTCTCCTCCACGCGAGAAGCCAAGTTCATCAGTGTCCTAGTGGACGCGATGGAAGCCGGGGATACTGAGACGTTTACCGCCGCAGTCTTTGAGTACGACCAGATCACGAAGCTGGACAATTGGAAGACGAACATCCTTCTGAAGGTCAAGAGGTGCATCCAGGAGGAGCCGGGCTTGACTTAGACGGAGTTCTGTTGTAGAGTACTTGTACCTATTTTCCTGAGGCCATTGTAAACATACGTGCGGATTCTGTGGAACTTCTATTCGGACAACGCACACATCGCAGTCCCCCCTCATCCACAAGTTATATATATTCTCGTGCTCCATATGCTCGCTGTCTGTATAATGCACCATGCTGAATATATTGCTGCGAAGCCATTCAAAAAGCCTATCAATGCACGTGATACTGTGAGGTGTCAATACTACGTGGATTCGCGTCTGCGGCGCGTTCAACATCGCCGTGTTCCGTATTCCCCAGGAAGCATTTAGCACACTGCTTTCCATACCATTGTCACTCATTCATTTGCCTGGGCACCTTTACACGTCTACAGACGTGCTGGCTATCTCTTGATGTCCTGGTTGGCATCGGTCGTCCTTGCCATTCTGCATTCCGTGTACTGGCTGGTTATTCGATTGCAGTCCCTCCTTACTATCAAGAATGACCCAGAATTCCTCACTGCAGAACGAAAGAAAGTCCCAAAACATCTTGCCCTATTGTTGGTAACGGACGATGCTGTGGACGCCGAGGAAGCGGAATCACTCTTGGCTGAAAGCGTCGAGAGGGCGGCAGCTTGGTGTCGCAAAGTAGGGATTGCCAGGCTTACCGTATACGACCGCGAAGGTGTGTTCTTGCAGACATCGCATAACTGAATGCCAAACTCACTGTGTAACGTTAGGGATACTGGAGAAGGCATCCTTGGATATTCGCGAGCGTCTGCAAAAACATCTCGACATTTACTCAGTCGAAACTAATGACGAGTTTGAACTCGAGTTCCCGCTCACACCTCCTTCTTCCGAAGACTCAGATTCCCAACCATCAACTCCCGACGCTGAGCATTCACCTTTCGAACTGAACGTCCGCACACTACACGTTTCGGATGCTGTGTCCAAAACGCACAAGAAAGCTCTTGGGGTCAAGACCACTCTCCGTCACCGTCGTTCAGAACGTAATAATCCTTTTTCTTTTTCTAAGCTTGCTCACTGACTCCGAAGATGTAGGTAGAGAACCCACAGTTGCGCCCTTGACGGTACATATTCTCAGTCGTCAATCCGGGAAGCCCGCTATTTCACAGGTCGCGAGTGCGCTCCTGCACAAGCGTCGAACAGATCTCCGAGAAAGCTGTCCTCCAGCAGCAAGCGACGAATTCCCCATGTTCACCGAACGGGACCTCAATGACATATTGGAAGGTTGCCTCTGTAGCATTGCCTGGTTTCAGTCGGCGGTGCTGACTTTATTTGCGTAACAGGCAAAGAAGGGTTCCCATCGCCGGAACTCATGATCATCTATCGTATTTCCCCAAGAACCGCCCGAATGCCACTAGAGCTTCACGGGTTCCCGCCGTGGCAAATCAGACTCACAGAATTTTAGTGAGGCTGTCACTTTAGATGCACAGGCCCGCCGCTGATTGAACTTTCACCATTCAGCTTTGATGAACTGCCAAACAAATGGAGATGGTGGCGACCATCAGAGAGCGGCGCCAGTGGAGCGGGCCAACCGTTGCAAGAAACGACGTTTCGGCGGGCACTGGACGATTTCGCAGCCGCCGAGATGCGGCTTGGAAAATAGTCATTGATTGGAACGCTGTGGAGATGTATCACAGGGTCGGACTTTGCACTCTGCTCAATTACGCTACACTCCTGCCGACAGTACTGATACACTACTCGCTGTCCTATTGAGCGCGCCGCTGTGCGGATGTTGTTGTACTCCTAGTCTACACAGTAATTGACTAGCGTAGGTCTTGGCATTGCATTTGCTTCCTTACGGCGACCAATGAGCGTGGCGCCTTGCAATTGTAAGTTCAAGTAGCTGCTCGTGGGCGCCGATCTCAATGATTGATGCATCCGAGTCAGCGATGGCTCCAGACACGGTACCAAACCCACAGGCACTGCGAGTTCTTGGTTGTAAGAAGCTAGCGACATCACGGTCTGTCAAATTTGGATCAAATCTCCGTTATTCTCACACCACCATCTGGTGCAATGCTGCGCAAAGCCGTATCAACGAAACCCGGACAGCTGTTCTAGTGATACTAGTGGACCACGGCCGTTGTTCTGCGTGACGCATGGGACCTGACGATACAACAGGATATATTATAAAAGGTCGGTGTTGGCATACACCTGACACATCTGTCTTTCTTCCAGGTCTAAATCACAATGCAGACCAAACAGCGATTTACGCCGTCAGCCCACAGTGACCATGTCAACGCTGATGCCGACGCCGAGCCCCAGCCCCCTTCGCAATCCTCGTCAAAATCCCCCGCTTGTCGCTCTAGTACCTTCCCTCCACATTCATCCGTCGTGATGGGTACCAGTAAGAAACTCCAGAAGAGAATCATTGTCTGCTGCGATGGGTGCGTTCCCAACTCGTTCTTTCTTTGATGGCCGAGGACTAAATATAGATCTTGCAGTACCTGGCAGGATGGGATCGTCGTTGAAGAACGCTGGAAGTATACCAATGTGCTGGTGCGTATTTCTGAAGCTCTCGGTTCATTGCAACTTGGAGCTGACCTCGGCTCAATGTTAATACTAGCGACTCTCCCGAGCTATTCAGCACCTCGATATTAGGCAGTCAGTAGTCGTTCACCTTTGCAACGCTATGTCCAACCGCACTCATCACCATGCCTTCTTATAGGGACCCTCCCATACCCCAGATTGTGTTCTATCAGTCAGGTATAGGCTCCAGCGGCAGCCTGTACGACCAAATCGTGGATGGTAAGGTTCACGCCATCCATCAATGGTTCATGCTAATGCTCGTAAATTATCAAGGGGGCACTGGAGCGACTTTAGGTACTCCTAGATGTTTGTGTATGAAGTTGTCACACTTGCTGACAGGTGCGTTTTCAGGAGAGAAAGTCGAAGAGGCATATGCTTTCATTGCCCAGTATGCGTTTTTTTTTTTAATCTTATCCAGTCCCGTTTGACTCAGAATTGACACTTTTAACCAGGAACTACAAGCCCGGCGACGAGGTCTGTCCATGAAAGGACTTGTCATTCAGCAGAAAGCTGACTTATCCGTGACAGATTTTCCTCTTTGGTTTCTCTAGGGTAACGTTACATCATCGATTGGCCTGCGCACTGTCTGATTTCATGCCAGGGAGCATATACTGCTCGAACTGTCGCTTCTTTTATCGTACGTTTTCTTTTGTACACTTCGGTTTTCATGTTGCTTAGCATTTTATCCTAGGGAGCGATTGGAGTGCTCAATAGAATGGACATGGATCATTTCGCGGAAATATTTATTGCATTCCAGAAACGAGGGAAAGTGACGGATCCAGATGGTATGCTACCATAAAATACGTTTGCGCCGCTGCACGCTCACTGATTGTGAACCATGGTAGAGAAAGCGCAAGTGGAGGAGAAGCTCGCCTCTTGGATCAGTCCAGACTGTCCCGGGAAACGGCGAGTCAATTTGGATCCAAACAGCTTCTCCATCAAGTGAGCATCTATAGTGTGTGATGTCAACGCGCCAAACTGAAGAACCGTAGATGTGTCGGTGTTTTTGACACAGTTGGGTCCGTGGGCTTGCCAGAAGAGTTGACCCGTCGGTCTCAGAAAGTCACGACGCTCTTTGGATTCCACGACCATACCCTCGGCGATCATATCGAGAGGGCATATCAGGCACTGGCCTTAGATGAACACAGAGAAGACTTCGTATGTCATTCGATTGGTCGATCGCATTGTTCTAATACTTGCGAGACAGAATTGTGCCAAGTTCAAGCAGACTGATGCTGGGAGAAAGAAGGGCCAAATTCTCCGACAGGTGGGCACTTTTACCTTCTGCGGCATGCATATATTGACATCTTCTGCATCTCTAGACATGGTTTTCTGGTGCGTTCGATCATTTAAGCTCAAAGATGGATTCTTAACAACACATGCGAGATAGGGTGCCACTCAGATGTAAAGTTGGCTTTCTACCCTCTCTCATTCTTTTCTAACTAAACCACTTAGATCGGTGGCGGATATCACGAACATGATTTGGCAGATCTTACCTTGACATGGATGGCGGTCCGTACGGTTGTTGTAGCCAGCACTGTGCTACGCTGACATTGCCTCCCAGGCTCACGTGGGCGATATCCTAGCCTTGGACATTGATTACATTGCATCCCTGCCAGACCCCGTGGCGCCATGGGGCAAGCAGCGTTGCCATAAGTACGCTTGACTCTCATTAATCGTGATGATGGCATATTCATAACGGATGTTGTAGCTCCGCCGTAGGCATATTCCACTTGGCAAAGACCATCCAGCGTGAACTTCCGACAGCGATGAACGATGTCACCCACGAGACGGTCCATCCTTCAGTCCTGACGCGCATCGAACCTATTCCTGAACTATTGGAGAACATCAAGAAGGACCCGAAGCTCGTTTGTTCACTCTTGCCACTGGAAGAGGAACTGAAGAAGAACTGGCGAGTATCCCCGCACTGCAGCGACGATAAAACCGCGCAGGAGCCCCTCGGAGAAATCGCAGAGAACTCTATCAAGCCCAAAGCGATGCAGATTGCGGCTGCCACGATCGCGAACGGCAACGGGGAGAAGTTTGTGCAGAAGACTTTGATCAGCGCGGCTCCCGAGGAGACTAGCATGGCTCTGCTCCTGAAGGAATTCCTGTAGAGCGAATGCGTCAGTGCACTTCACCACACACACGGCCACCTGAAGCGAAGATGTCCTTATTGATACCTCCCATTACATTACTATTGATCTCAATCAGCTATCTATATGTAATCGTTTCGACAATGACATTGTATCTCCCCGGATTCTGCGTCACGGGTGACTCATACGTTGTTGTGCTTCCTATCAGTTTTGCGACAATCCCAGAGAATGTGCAAAGGACTAGGATGTGTTCAACGTGCGGTCCAACAAGGTTAGCTGCTCGCTCCGCCAGGCGGTTCAGCAGACGAACCGCATGGGTAGTGCTTAACGGTCTTGGCATCCCACGTGCTCGAGAGAGAGGCTGATGATGCACGACGGTCCTGTGGGACCTCGACGACCTCCGCGAGCCGCGAGGCTTTTCGGCTGTGTGCTCTGCTCTGGTATGGCTACAGTCAAGGCCCTCGTCGACCTCTTCGAGCGGCGGTCCGCCACAGCGTCTTCTATAGTTGAGTCGACTCGAAGCTCGCTCAAGAAATCACCGGCATCGGTCAAGACGAGCGAGCAGGTTGAACTTGGAGCAGCGCCCGAGCCAGATAAATTTCCAGCTCAATCTCCTCGACATGATGTCCCGCCTAGATTGCTTGTCCATCCTCTGCTACGACGTCGGGAGCCAAGCGGGACGGATGACACTGATGATCTCGTCTTTGCACCATCTGCTACTGTGCAGGCGCACTTCCACAAGTCTGATGACATCGCGGAGCGAACGGCAGACATCACGGATGAAGCATTGACCGTCACGGGGCGTTCCAACGCGACAGTCTTGAGTGAGGCCGCCCTCTACAAGGAAAGTCTGGACCTCAGTCGCACAGCTGTCGACGACGATGCACGACACAATGAAATGGAGATGGATTCATTACTCCCAGTATCCTATGCATCGCCATCGGGCATGTTCATATCGCCATCCGACGCTTTCTCATCTGCCATCCTGCAACCGTCACACTCTTTTGCCTCTTCCGCGACACTAGTGCCAGGCCCGTCCCCACATACACCCGTTCCAGTGTCTACGATCTTTGCCCGCAAAGCTGCTCCGTTGTACCTTCCTAAGGTGGATGACTACATTAGCTCTATCCCGGCCGCGGCTTTCCCTCTAATACAGAAAGAAGAGGATGCGAAGGGGACATCTGCTTCTATGTTCCCACCCATGGACCGACTCGCTGCTACGGGCAAGACGCTTGCAGACTTGGAGCACAACTCTGTGATAGCGCCAGGCTGGAGGAATTGCAGCAGTATACTCGCTAGTCTCACAAGCATCGCACTTGGTGTCACCGTAAGATATTCTGTTTCGTTCTCTCCAATGCCAGTCGATCATACTTGCTCGGACAGGGTTCCAGCTTGCTAGCGTCGTTTTATAGCGTGCAGGGACTGTTCGACACCGTGCAGATCTTCGCACTGATCTTAAGCACACTTGGTTAGTGGTGACAGTTCAGAGATCATTGGAACGGTTTACAAATATGTCTATTTAGTTTCCCATCGAGACACGGAGGAGAGCGGGCTAAGGACACTGTTGCTCGTGAAGATGTGAGCAACATCCGTTGTGACATCCAACGACCATGCTGATGACCGATCAGTCCCAATTTGATTGCTCTGAATTTTGGCTCGAACATCACGCAGTCGCTGATACTGCTCGTCGGTCTCATGATATTTGCAGGAATGCTATTGTACTACTTTCACCGCGTGACATGTAATTGCTGTTACCACAAGTTCCCAGAGGGCATGCAGCAGATCGCTTATCCAAAGCACGCTTGGCTGCTCGTTATCGTCAGCTTCCTTCTTACGGTATTATACCTGCCTATCAGCACAATGGCTGTTCATGTCCTTGTATGGTCCGACGACCTCTGGGTTGTGCCTAACCCATATGTGAATGCGACCTCAAATCCTCCGAATGTTCCTCCCCTCGGTCCCGCAGATCAATTTCGTGCACCGTTGGACTTCTGTTGGACGACAACGATGGAACTCGATCAGTTTAACTACGCGCCATTCATTGTCATTATCGCTATTGGATCTTTCATCGGGGTGAGTTTGTTAATGAACGTGCTGGTACGACTACATGTTGAAATGTAAACAGCTCACAATCTGGTTTCCGATCTATCTTTACCGAGCAACAAAGCAAGTTGTTCCAGTGGTCGACCCGTATACAGAGCTAGGCGTTCGAAGGAGCCGGAGTGATATGGACCGCGAATATCAGCGACTGCTCGATCGAGATCGCAACCCCTTCTCATTCTTGTATAACGGTCAGTGTCTTTTACGTTGGATTCAATGTCAGATGCTCATTGTAGACCAGGCTTCCGAAGAGGCTGGGGAACCTACGAATGTGTCTTCTTACTTGCGAAACTGACCACACTATTAATCACCGATGT
This sequence comes from Laetiporus sulphureus 93-53, assembly GCF_001632365.1. Taxonomy (NCBI): domain Eukaryota; kingdom Fungi; phylum Basidiomycota; class Agaricomycetes; order Polyporales; family Laetiporaceae; genus Laetiporus; species Laetiporus sulphureus. The sequence continues at coordinate 47,811 of NW_024468555.1, forward strand.
CGTCGACCCCGATAACTGTCTCTTCCGTACTCTTTCTCAGTCCCACGTTGTGATTGCACGCCAGGTCGTTCTCTTGGCTACGATGCTCCTGTATTTTGTGTTGCAATGCATCTTTGCACCGTTTCTCGATCCCGTCGGCAATGCTTCCGAATGGACATCTAGGATGAATTATGTATTGACTTCTGCTCTCGCCCTCGCTGTTGCTTTCAATATACCCGACGAGGCTGCGGACATCCTCAATGGACCTGTGCTTTATGTGTACGTTGACATTTCTACTGTATACCGCTCGCAGAAAATAGTCTGATGAACCCGAACAACAGGATCTACTTCATAACTTATGGATTATCACTGTGTAAGAAACATACAATGTCGGTACGCTAGGCGCATTTTTTACTCATTTAATTGACAGATTTTACCGTCATCAATATGGATTTAATGCGCCGCCTTGTGAAGAGTGAGTCAGCTCTCTGTGTATTTGACCATCCATATTCTCATGTTCTTTTCAGGGTTGGCTCGCCGCATCGACTTCAGTATGAAACGACTTATTCTAACGCGCTCTTCATTCACTCACACGTGCTGCCAGGCATTGACATTTTCTCTCCTCGGTAAATATACGCATTCGTAGTTTTAGGTTCTTCATTAATGTGCTGCAGGATCGACCTCACTCCCTCGTCGCCACACGTCAAGAGGCGAATCTGGCAGGAAGCGCTAACCACACTAATATTAACCAACTTCGACTGCAGGATACCAAAATCACAGCTCATGGAATTCGCTCAAGCCACAGATAACGAGTATCCGCCTTATTTGCTGAGATTCGCAGGGTCACCGGGTGAGCGCCATGTTGAGAACCTGAAGGCAAGGATTTCAGTCGCGTTTCCTTTGCTTGCGCGCTCAAAACGGCCGCAGATCTTACGTGATGTGGGATCTATGGCATATTACAGGGCGGTAAAGCTGGTCACCGGCCCTGAAAGCCCTCAATTGCGGCAGCTGGAAGCGATGATACAGAAGCATTTCGTTGGACCAGACTGCTATTGGAGGCCGCATGCAGAAGGCATGGTTCCTTACAGCAGCTTTTTCGGGACGGCCTGGTGGATCCCCTTCCCGCCCACGCTGGTGCACTTTTACTCCACATGTGTCTACCGCCATCGCTGATCACTTTGCAGGTCATTCATTATGATGACGGAGCTCTTAAGACAATACGAGACGTTTCGCAATTTGAGCTGTATGTGATGCAGAACTCCAGTCATCACGTCCAGCGGAGACGCGAGGTACGACTTGCGCTTCGGGCACTTGACGGTCAGGTCGTCCGCTGGCCACACGATTATACGAAGGTGACTTACAGTCGGAGCCTCCAGTATGTGGGGACTTCAGTTCATGCTCACATTGCCTTAGAGCAGTTGCGACGACGAAATATGTGGCTGCTGTCGGCGACAATCTGCGGCGGGTGAAACTCTCCACTACGAACAATGTTCCTTCAATATCAAGCGGCGCGGAGAATTGATGTGGGATGGCGTCGACTTTGGTAGCGGGTTCGAACTGGAGCTGGTGTACACGAACAAAGTCAAGAGCGACGGTTCTGCTATCGGTCTTACCGACGACTTCGAGATGACCCGTCCACTTGCCCGTTTCCTCGCGATGAATCGAGCGCTGCTTGAAACCCAGATGGTATACGTTGAGGCGATCCTGCGCAGTTATCGACATCATCACCGACGAGAATGCGAATGGAAACAAGACACTCTGACGTATCGCTTCCTCACCGCTGTGTATGACCAGCCTCGACCCCCGGCTGATGTGACGGAAGTGGTCCTGAAGTTAGAGCGAGATCCACGAGTTCAGGAACTGTTCATTCAGAACGAGACCGCGCTTGGATATACGTATGAGAGGTTAACGGCTGTTTGTGGTTCTGCGCTGAGCATTTGGTGGTACATATTTTGGGTACGACACCTTACAATTCTGCCCATATATGAGTTCTAATCGTTTGCACTTAATCTACTTCAGGATGATCTATGGAGGCGCAATTACGAAACGATGAGCGCCTTGCGGACCTATGCATCTGACTTTGATCCACACTATCTCTCATCGATCGCATACAAACCGCTCCCAAGGCCTGCGCTTGAGGCATTCCTTGCTCAACGAGGCCTCTTACATCGAGTACCCAAATGGGGAGACTTCTTCACTGCCGGATTCCTGAACAAGATGTACGTAAGAATGAACGACATAATCTTTCACGGGTCTTCCGAGGTAAAGATACACTGAAATACATATGAACTCTGCTAACGAGAGTATCCCAGGCCGACGTGCTGCATTTAGGAGAGGACACCTCGGAGCTCGACATGGAAGAGGTTGACGTGCACACCTTGCTGCAGCCATCCACGTTGGGAACCGGAGCCGGCACTGACTACGACGATTCATCCATCCGCGCTCGACCTGTTTACCGATGGGAGGGCATACTGGAGGATCCTGTCCGTAGTGAGAAGGCGAAGCATCGTTCACTGCTGAGGAAACTGGCGGTCTGGTTTGGCGTCAGTCCCTTTTGGCGACCAGGGTTGCCGTCTGAAGGTATATCGTTGGATGTACGGTTGGAGAATGGCCGGTATATTCTGTTCGAGGATGCACAGTACGGTTGGGCAAAGGACGACCTCGAGATGAAGGCATCACAATTTTGTTGTCACATCTGATGCTCTTAAATGCAATACCGAATATTGTACCAGCGTGACAGGAGGGGGCACTGTACTCTGAGATGGGAAGCATTGGGGCGTGCTCACGACAGAAGTACGAACGCGTACGAGTGGATATTAACAGAGAGCAGGACGACCGGGGACCAACGGCTGGTCTCAACGAGCCTTCTTTTCTGAACCTGCTCCTTGAGTGTAAGATGACCATGTCAAATGCTTCCACCTTCCTCTTGCATTTGACCTCACACTCGCCACTCAGTCATTAGGTCATTCTTCCCGGTGTTCTGTTGCTCAAAGAAATATAGTTCATCCAGCTCGTGCTCGATAATCGCATACTTTCGTGGCGATCACCTAACTGAGCATCTACGAATACGTCCTTACATGGAAGATTTGCATCCCCAGAGACGCAAATTACCGCACGCCGCCGAGCAAGGGACCCGTTTCGAGTGACTCCTGAGTACTCCTGAGGCAATTCGCTTAGGGGCTTGAGTACTGTATGTAAGTTCCCTCCAGCGCGGTCCACGACGAACAGACTCCACGCATTGCAGACCTAGTGCAGTTTCTCCATACGCATACCCGGCGCTATGTTGTCCAACCTGCTCAGTTGCTTCTCATTCTCTAACACTCACCACGACTCGTACATGCTGCTTTTTCGGTCGCTCATGCTGTATTGCATTCACATCGTCCCGGAGGATCCCGATGTTGTGGAAATCGTTGGCGCATTCACGGGAAGTCCTAACCCTCCTCTCCCACGCACAATCAGATCCATTCAATCTTGCAAGCCTTTGGGCGAGATCGAGTTCGGAATCACCGAGGAGGATGGGGTATGACCCGGTATTAGACGAGTGCGGGATCTCGTTGCGGAAGCTTACAAGGCGAGCTCAACATCTATCGGGGATGATGACAAGGCGATGGAGGTTGGTGCGGACGAGATGAGATTGCGTCAGTGCGAGCACGCGCTGAGAGAAGGATTCCATGCTTTTATCGAGGAAATACGTGGCAAGAAGGTCACAGCCGCTCCCCCGAAGATGGTCTCAGCGGCTTTTCCAAGGAAGGTTTCGGTCGAGCTGAGGCGCATCTCGAGGTCGCGGCCTGGACCCGTACGGGACGAGTCGATGTTAACGAGTTTTTCGCATTGATCACGTTTCGTTTTCTTCCCAACCATCGTTCACGAATGCATCACATCTACACGTCATCTCATAAATGCTTGAGTTGCTGGTTCGATGGAACAGACGGGTATGCTTCTATGTTGAGAGTACTCCTTGCGCGGCATAGCAGTTGACAGAAACGATGACAAAAGTGAGGTTCGAGAACAGATGAAGGACAAAGACCAAGGATAAGTCCTGACCGCATTCGTTTGAATTTGCTTTGACGACTGACGCGACCGGCACTTGCGGTTTATAATGCCGCTACTTTGGGCCTGCGATCGCAGCTTGAGCTAAATATCATCACGTTACAGATGGATAGTGCGAAGAGAAAGGGATTTCATACAAGTAGAGACCCCACGAGAGTCGTTAGGTTCAAATGTCCACGCGCAGTTATCATCCAAGCCCTGAGCATATCTCTCGACATCCACGAGAGCCTTCCAGCGCGCCATCTCTTCCTCCACGTTAGCCTTCGTCTCTTCACATTCCTTTTCCAGCACTTTCCCCAAGACCTCCAAAAGTTCTGATTGCCAATATGGCTCATGTCCACCCGAGAGTCTAGCTGCGACGTATTCGAAATAGGTTGGGGCTACGATTGCGTTTTCCCAGTCGATAAGGCCGACGATATTGAGTGTGTCTGTATCCACGATGATGCCACGATCAGCCAGGTCCCCGTGTGTGAGAACGAAGCGATCCGTCTTGACGAGCTCGCCTTGCTGCTTGCACAAGAAGTCCGCGCGGTGCATGTCCGCCACATTGTCTACAATCGCTTGCTTCCGTGAACCATTCCACTCTTTCTCATTAGAACAGAAGTCGTAGGTAGAGAGGTTTAGTTCGCTGAGGAGAACGTAGGGCCTGCGACCCGGCCGACCAGCGTACTTGAATGAGGGCTTTCGCATCGCAAGCAAAATATCACATAGCTGATTTTTGACGGTTATCCGCTGTGTGGCAGAGAGATCGCTCCACACAGAGCTGAGAGGGATTCCGCACAGGTATTCCATTAGGACCGCACTTTGGTTCTTTGGTAGTTGAATGAAGGCATGCACTTCCGCGACTTTGACGATGCCCTCAAGGACATAACGTGCAAGGACGGTCATTCGGGCTTCACCCTCGTCGCCGCCGACCTTGAGCAGATGCCCGCCAGGGGCGCGGTAGAAGAGTTTACCGATGATGGGGATGGTGGAGCCTTCGAGACGGATGAAGTCTTTGCGCGTGTATGGCATAAATGCCCACGTCTCCTTGCCAAATTCGGGTTCCCAGTCAACGTTCGTGAATGTACGGACATCTCTTGACATTTTGTATGGAGTGGGTTGTCGGTTAGATGGTCAATTGTGCTGATTGTCCACTACTATAGCGTGAAGTCGTACCGGTAGTAGAGGTGCGTTGAGAGCGACTGGGCTAAACGCCACGCGGAAGTCGCTAATGAACGAGAAATAGGCCTCCGTATTGATCGCCACCGAAGGGTGCGCACTAAAATTCAGAAAAATGTGAACAGCTTCTGAGGTGAAACAACAGACAAAACGGAGATGGGAGGGGACATCGGAGGTAGCATGGGAACGTGGCTGGCCCGCCTCAACGAACTTTCAGACATCAGACATTCCGAAAGCGGAGATCGGTCGATCAGCCACTTGAACATCCACAGCTTGACCTAAAATGCCTCGACGGCCTCGTCCTGCCCACAGACGTCCACCTAAAAGAGCTATTTTACATGAGGAAACCTCGAAGCTCAAACAGGATCTGACAAGGGGTGCTTCCAGACGCCATGATCCAACGTCTCCACATGAACGCGACGAGGAAAGCGAGGCAGAGTCCAGCACATTTGAACAGTCTGCGGAAGGGGTAGAAGCTGTAGCGGGTCCCGCGTTGGACGGCTCAGACGATGATGATGAGGGCCATGAGGAACAGTTACTTGAGGATATAGACATCGATGCAGCCCGCGTTGCGCAATGGGTTGATGAAGAGGAGCTCGACGAAATGGATGGGGATGAGAGCGAATCCGAGCCCAGCAGTGCCGAGGAGGAAGGGGCCGATCTTGTGAGTAGTCCTTCTCTGCTCTTCTGAGAAATGCTAGTTCAGACCCATTCTTCGTCTCAGGAAAATGGTATGCGTGTGTGCAGCGGGAATGTGGACGATAACTAACGCCTTCCGCAGATCTCGCATCCTTGCCATTTGGCGCTTTGCGCAACGCTCAGAAAGCGTTAGCTCGTGCTCGAGCGATGAGCGAATCGGACGAGGAGGAGGAGATAGCTGATTCTGAGCCAGAATTGATAGCTTCCGGTTCGGATGTCAAAGGCAAAGGCAGGGAGGTAGATGCACCCCCAAAGCCTAAGCCAGAAATTCCGAAGAGGAACAACAAGCATGCGTGAGCTGCAGTTTCCAGTACAATTGGACTATCGTTAACATCGTAGCACAGCCCAACTGAAGTCAGCTCAAAAAAGCCTGTGCCTCGGAAAAAGCTGGGTGTGGAGGGAGAGAAAGTAGTGGGTATTTGACTATTCCCATCTGAACATAGCCAACTCATTCGCACGCGCAGGTCCCTCGCGATCCGCGATTCCTGCCTCTTACAGGTGAATTTTCCGCGAAGAGATTCCAGTCTCAGTACGGATTCCTGGCGGGGATGCACACAGAAGAAATGAAGGCGTTGAAAGGGAACTTGAAGCGTGCTCGGGAGCTATTGTTTAGTTCTCCAAGAAACCTTAGAGAAGAACGAGAAAAGGAAGTGCAGAGGCTGGAGCGTGCTTTCAAGCGAGCGGAAAGCATGGTGAACAAGGACAGGCGGGGAAAGGTGGAAGAGGAGGCGCTGGACCGAGCGGCTAAGGAGGAGAAGGAGAAAAGGAAAGCTGGAAAGGGAGCATGGCACATGAAGAATTGTACGTGTATTTCCGCTGTCGCGGAGGTCGTTGTGGCACTGACAGCACCCTGCAGCGAACAAGAAAGAACTGCTAATGCGGGCCAAATACGAGGCTCTTGCAGCTTCGGGCGGACGAAGCGCAGTGAGAAAGGCGATAGAGAAGAAGCAGAAAAAGGAGACGCAGAAAGAGAAGAAGCGAAGGCCGTTTGCTCCGGGGCCAGCTCAGGGCGTAGAGCGGAAACGGTCCAATACTGGATCCGGAGATGGTGGCCCCAGGAACAGCAAGCGGCGAAGAGAGGAATAAATACATCGATTTCTGCTATGTGTATGTTCTACTGTACAATGCTGGGCAGGGACTCAGTCACGAACGTTTGAGTGAGATGCAATCTGGGGCGAGGGGAAGGGGCTGGTTGCGTGTGGACCGCCCGGTTGCCCTTATGCGACTGAGCCTTGCAGCGCCCTCCGAGCTCTCTCACAGCACACTCATCTATGGTCCTGCCGCGGTAATAGTCCACAGGGGCTGTCTTGCCCCCAATGCACACAGCGGACTTCGAGCTCATTCCAATACGTGCGGAATCCGACGATTCAGACCGCACTGTGGCCCCCAGCGAGCCCTCTCGCGACATCCTCGAAAGCGCTGATGTCGCTGCGCTGGTGGCCAAGAGCCATGTCGACAGGATCCCTCTCGAGGTGGAAGAAGAAGACATCTATCGTGGCGAGGAGCCTAGTCCTCCTAGATGTGCATCTCCGGATTCCATCACCTCGTCCTCCAGCTCCTCTGTCTTTCCAGGACGCCTCGGAGCGATCTCTGCCGTCTTGGAACATGCCATTGCTACTTGGGCTCGTGCTTGGGCATCTTCGTCGTCCATCTCGACATCCTCTTCCTCGTCGGCATCCTCCATCGTTACGATGACCCGGTCACAAATGGCCCGTCGACGCAGACGGCGAAAGAGTCAGACAGACCTCCGCAACCAGCAGTCTGAGCGCGAGGTTGCTGCTCGAATTAAAGCTCGCGAGGAGTCGAGGATCATTCCTCGTGCGTTTGACCTGTATGTTCCCAGCCCCGAGGATCTTGATGGGACGTTGGTGGAGGGCCAGGCCGCAAATGCTATCAAGGCCGAACAGAGAACGCCAATCCTGCATACAGACTCCCTCCCTTTTGTCATAAGCCGGCTTGGTTCAGTCCTGAGAGACCATGGGCGCGCACGACGAACTCGATCAGAGACGGCGGCACCGGTGTCACCTTCTCCCACTTCCCCTTTCCTCCACCACAGCTACATGATGCCTTACGATCTGGGGAGTCCCGCTTTGTTTATATACCCGAACACTCAGGCGGGGAGGAGAGATAGAAAGGGCAAGCGGAGGGCAGGGTCTGCGCCTGCTACGGTACATCTGCCCCCGGCCCCATCGTCGAGTATGGCTGTTGCGGAGAAGGCCTGGTGGCTCGACGTCTCGTCTCCAACTTGGGAAGATATGCGTGCCATTGGCAAGGTTAGTCACCTCAATACGGCATGAAAGTGATGGGCTGACGCCGTAAAATCTTACAATTAGCTTTTGCATCTCCACCCTTTGACTCTTGAGGATATCCTACAGCAAGATCCACGAGAAAAGCTTGAGTTGTTCCCCAAGCTCGGATACTATTTTATTGCGTTCCGAGCAATAGAAAGTGAGAAGACACGAGAAAGGATACGCGCTCGTAGGTCTCCGCAGGAGAGGCCCTCACCACTGGACGAGGGGATTGTAGGCGAAGTGAACGTATACATGATTGTCTTCCGTGGAGGCATCTGCTCTGTGTGTACATTTCACTCAAAAGCTATTCATCGCTGACGTCGACGCCCAGTTTCACTTTGCGGATATAGGCGGTACGTCTCGTGGCCATGATGTATCAACAGTTGCGCTAATTCGTGAGCTAGAACACGTTGAGCATGTTCGGCACAAAATCCTCCAATTATCAGGAAATATCAACATGTCCTCCGGTACGCCAAAATATTACGTGATATAGTGTATCCGAGTGCTCATGTCTTCTAGACTGGATTGCCCATGGCATCATGGATTCCATTGTTGACTCATTCTTCCCCTTTCTCAAAGTCATAGAACGTGAAGTCGACGAGATAGAGACTTTGATGGTTTCCGATCCCGTGGAGCCCCACCCAAAGCCTGGGCGCCAGGATGCTGTGAACCGCTCGCAGGTCACCTTGATACCCAGCGCCGACAGTGAAAAGGATGGTACGAAGGACAAGATCGAGATAGTAACACTCACTTCTACATTGTCCGACCAAGAACCCGAGCCTTGGAAGACCGTCGAGCGGAAGACCCAGTTTGTCCTCCCTAAGCGATGGCCTATTTTTGTCCGCCGTTTCGAACGGTATATCCGCGAGGTGTACGGGCACTTCCGCGTGGTGTTCAAGCATACCCCGACTGTGACGACGACGACTACGGTGCACCGGATGGCCCGTACGAGGAGGCTAGTCATCTCTCTCGCCCGATTTTTGGATCACAAGCATGAGGTGGTGGCGCAGCTGCAGAAGCGGCTCTTGACGGTGGGAGAATGGAGATTGAGACATGGAACGGAGCACGACCAGGATGTCTATATCTACATGGGGGATGTCCAAGGTGGGTTTTCTCCTGTGATCTGGAAGCAAGGCCAGGCTTAAACGCCATGTCATGATGACATAGATCACATTCTGACCTTGCAACAATCGCTTGCGCACTACGAACGCGTCCTCAGCCAGGCGCACCCGATATACCTCTCCCATCTCCGGCTATCCGTCTCCAAGGTTCAGTCTGGCACAGACACTGCAGTTGTTACCCTGACGACCGTCAGTTTGGGGGTAGTCTGCGTGCAGACGTTAATTGGTGCGTCGTTGCCTCAAGAACTTGCGCGAACGTCTCATCTCATGTTTCTCCGTTTGGTTGGCAGGTCTGTTCTCGATGAATGTTCTCGTTCCAAGTAATGACCTCGAGGGGAACAAATACAATGCATTCGCTGTCGTCATCGCGCTTTCGGTCGTCATCATACTCGTCTATGCCTTTATCGTGAGGCAATGGTGGGTGTGGGCAAAGCAGAAGCGGCGAACGAGGTTCTGACATCCTCCGTCGCTGGGACCCTGGAATAATCTATCCGCAATATGGCCCTCAGCAGTATGCGATCTTAATAAGCTGTATGTGTCGGGTTCCTGCACCTCCGACTCTAGCGATCGTAATTTATCGCTCCATTGCTTGGAGGACTTAACCTCATCCCACCTCTTCAATTCAGGCTGTATTGTGCAGAGGAAAAAGTATTTACACATAGAATATATGTTCACATGGACATCTATTGCCAAAGAGCAGAGCGTATTGGTATACATTTGCTGGTCTGTTTCTGTACCCTGGAGCGAAGTCAAAGTGCGGAGACGTTGATGGCACACGGTAGGTGAAAAGATGTGATGATACACAGCAGGCATGGGGGAAACTGCAATGTAGAGCTGCGCACGCGGAAGAGTCTACAGGGAAAAGGGTGCACTAGATCTCGTGCATCTCGCGTTTCTTGTCACACAAGTGCACAACGCACTTCGTCTCTTCAAGGACTGAGAGAACTGCCGCGATGTCTCGGATTAGTACGCCGCTCACATATGAAGCCGCGCACGGCAGGCGAGACACGCGCTCACCTCTGTCGCGAAACAGACTCTCCTTCCGCTCGAGCTGCTCGAACGCATGTAGCAGCTTGGTTTCCTGCCTGCGCACCGCCTCCTCGTCGCGCTGCAGCTTCTCCATCTCCTGGCGGATGCGCTCCGATGCATCTACTACGTTCCGGCACAGGCGCCGCATCGCCTCGACCTCTTTCTGGTATCCTGCGCGGAGCGCGTCGAGTCCCAGGCCTAGTGAAGGAAACATAGTCGCGTCAGCAATGTAGGCCTGACATCATCCGAGACGGTACGCACCCAAGTCCTCAGCTTCGCTGGCAGCCTTCATGTAGCTCTCCATCTGTTCGATCCAGTCGCGATCCATGGCCCATGCGACAGACTTTGTCTGGCTCGCCACGCTGAGCCTGTTCAAGCTGTTAGCCCTCTTGAAGCTGCTCCGCCGCCGAGGAATAGCTCGTTGCGACACTTCCGCGGCCTCTCTTCCTTCAGAACCCTCGAATATGGGGGACAAGACTTGACCATTCGGTGAGGATGGCACTGTAGGTTCCTTGGGCAACGCCACGGGGGAGAACTCGTCCAAGGCGGGCAGCGTCGATTGCGGCGAGTCTGCCATGGCGGTGGCATCCGCTTCAGTGTTCCTTGCGCGATACGGGATGGGTATGGGCTCGGGGGAATTCGGCTTCAGGCGATTGGAGTGCGGCTCGGACGCAACGTCAGCGGATACCGACTTCTTGCGACCGACAGGCTTCTGTCGAGGTTGAGTAGCTTGATGAGGTTGGGGGAACTGCCGAGCCATGAGTCCAGCGGTCTTGTATGCGTCTGAATATGCTCGTCTGTATTGTGGCTTCTTGGGAGCGATACTTGGATCCAATAATGTCGTAGACTGGCTTTCCGACTGAGCTCGTCTCATCTGGACACGCTCCACAGCACTTGGTCCAGTCGGACGGCTCCGTGCGCCCGTGGACGGCCGCCTCATCTGGTGGCCCCCGCCCTGTCTAACCGGCTTTGACGGGTTGCACTGCTCACAGCTACACGAGGCGGCAGGACGGTCATGTGCGGGCGCAGAATCGCGGTTCACACCAGACTCGCCGCCCTGCGCCTTGAACCAGCGTTCCATCTCTTTCAGTCTGAAGTCCGGCGGGGCGTGCACGGTGTAAAACACGGAGCGGGCGGACGACTTTACGCTCGCCGATCCCGTCGATCTGGATGCTTGCGCGAGCCGCTGGCATTTGCGGATGATTCGGTCTTTGAGGTGGCGGATTTGGAGGATGTTGTCCCATGAAGCGTCCCTGCCCTTATCGAGCTCATCAAGCTCTGCTTGGAGGAGGTGGCCATAGATCGTCGCTGTCTTCGGCGGTAGCAATACCTAACATATCTGAAATGTGAGCGGGATGTCGTGGATCTGCGACGATGGCGCGCACCCTCAGCTCATTGGGCGTGTCTGTACACTGCAGGTAGCGCCACCCTGTTTTCGAGTATCCATCTGGATGCTCCAGCTGTCCACGCACTGGGCTCTGCTGGAAATAGTTCAACGGGCGATTCATGTGAGGCGCGCTCATTTTCCAATGCGCCGCGTGGGGGTGCACGCCGTAGATCAGGAGGGGTGTATACACAGAAAGCGCGCAGGCTCGCGAGAGGCGAAAAGCAAAGGAGGACAAGGACCACGTCGAGAACAATAGATGTCCGGGTGCCACGCACAGTTGGATACCGTTCGAGATGCATTGTGAAGGGGGGCGTGTGTGCAACGTGCGGCGGAAGAGAAAGCAGCACCGAGGCACACGCCTTCAAGTTGCCCGTTCAGGCCTGCGATTCCTGCTGCTCTTCAGTGCGACGCCTCAGCATCCCAGCATCCTGCTTTGGATCGTTCTCGATGCTCCGTAGGATCTTGTCTGTCGCTGCAGCTCTGTTGATATCAGTCGCCGGATCACACAGTTTATGTTCAGCCGGAAGTCCTTCAAAACCAATCGTATACATCGAGAGCCACGCTACTCTGTTGACTCGGGTCTAGAAGATGCTATGTCTCGGAAAGTCGGAAAGACTGGACTCGAGAGCGCTCCTTGGGCATGAGTGAAGACTATAGACAGGCCTGGCGCGCGAATGGAGATTTAGTCTGCGTTGTATGCTTTATGTGGTCGTTCATGCATCATGAACCAGACTTGTGAGGGATTGAGTAAGGGAAGGACGAAGGAATCCTGTGAAGTTTAGTGGCTGTTCCCAGCACCAGCGTGTATGCAACAGCACCACTGTCGTATATACGAAGAGGCTTATCCAGACCACCACCGGTCATAGAGTCCCGTTCACTCGCGTGCTCACTGGTAGACGAACACTGGCAGTAAAGGCGAGGGCGACGGTAGCGACGGGAAGATACAGTTGTCTTCAATTCTTTGTACACCTTAGAGATCCGCGTTTGCATAGTATGCGCGCGTTCTCCCGCAACGTTTATGCAACAGCAAGCATGCTAGGATTTTACCAGCAGATATATTGAGGATGCGAAAGTGAGCAAAGTGAGCAAAGTGCACCTCTGGTGATCAAACAGACCGATCGTATTCCGCAGGCGCTGTCAGGGAGTTGAGTGTAGGCGCTACAAACCCCCAGCCTCCCACTCCTCTCGTCCAGGCCTCTCTGCTCTCCTTCGCTTTCTTCCATGTCATCAGCATTGGCTCGATATGAATCATTTCTCATCAAGAATGTCTCTACTATATCCTCTCTCGAGTCGACATTGAGATCTATTACCTGGATCCTGCCAGGCAGGTTCAGGGATGCCGAGTTGGCGTCTGAAGCCTGTATGTTACTCTGCTGCCGCGTGTGTTCTCGAATAACAATTGCATCGCTCTCTCAATCGTACTGCAGTATCGGCTACTCTCAACGTGATGAGCATGTATCATGATACTCTGCTAGCCCAATTCGTGCAGAACGACCCAAAGTACAAGGCACTGATACCCCCATCGCTGCACACGCGTTATACTCGGGCATGGTCTGACAAGGATTGGAGGTACAAATGGGCAGCGCGCACTCTTCAGCTCGTGCGCTTCACAGAGTTGTTGATTGAAATGGGCTTGCGGAGGAAGGTATCTGTACGCAACCGATGGAGAGGCATTGTGTTGCTTGAGCTAGTCAAGTGCGCGTCCGATGTGTGATAGTCGTTACTGTTGCTTATCTTGCTACAGGGCCGTACTTCGTCTCCTGCTGCTGAAGATTACAAGACGGCCGTTGCTCACACCGCCTATTCCTGAACGAGAGATCGACCCCTCTGCTCTCCCTCCGGATTCCGATACTTCATCTCCTACTTTGGCTCCGTCGTCTCCACCTGCTTCGCTCCCTTCTACTCCAGAACATCTCAAGAATAACCATGTGCAATTACCTCTGCACCCGCTACTCACTCCGCCGCCGCCTACTCAAGAACCGTTGCCTGTCGAAGACTTCCTTCTCCCGAAGGCGTTGACGACATCCTCCGTCAAGGCTCCTACGGCGCTGGTTCACCCCTTGACTTCTCCTAAGGATTGGCTCGCTGAAATCATCTACATCCTCCGCCCTCTTGTTTATGGTCAGTATCTCTAGCGGAATCCGTGTTTGGCATGTGATAATGACGCACGGCGCTGCAGCAATCATGCTATCCAAAGACCGGAAGACCAACCGTCCGCTCACGACGGTTCTCTTCCTGGAACTGCTATCACGCCATCTGCGTCGTGTGCCCGGACGATCCGGTTCTCTAGAACGTTCAGAATATGCGAACAGAGATAGGGATATGCTGTGGTACCTCTTGCGGGGGTCCATCTGGCAGACGTATACGCGGTAAGATCCTGGTCGTTTGGGGTCTGGCTCTATCGCTGAACTTGAATATCAACAGACCAAAGGTTCAGGCATTCGCAGCGAGGACTGCGCGTGTACCCTTGCTGAACATATTCAGTGCTTTCATCAGGGATTGGATCCCACTCATCGACGAGTATCATTATTGTACGTCGTCTTCGTCATTGTCTCGCACTTGTGACAATCTCCGATGCTGACTTCGTGCAACAGATACCGCTCCTTAGGTTTTAATGCTCTCATGCGGCTTGCTCCTGTGACGATCGTTTTGTCTGATCTCTGTGATATTCATGCTTTCCATTGCTCTTCTACGGGCCGTGCGTCGCGCATCGCGTACGCGTGACCTCCCCGCTTCTGAGCGAAGACGAATGTTGGGTGTTCTCAATTGTGCTTCCGGACCGCGCAGCAACACGCGAATGTCCAGACGGCCCTTCGCCAGGAGCATATAGTGAGCTCATCGTGGGTCTATCTCCGCATTTATCTCCACATGGTCGATACGATCGCCATCATGTATCGCTAACGCATTTCAGAGTGTGTTCTAGCCTGCTGTAGTCGCAAACGTGGAGGAAGACGGTCAATCAGATGGCGCCGATCATGATATGATGTGAGCAGCGGCCAGGGCTTTAGGAGTCCGTCGGTCGTGGAAAGGATGCTAGCGCTACATTCCGACGATCGTCATCTGAGCTCTTGTGTACCGATGTCAGCTGAACTTCCACCGCCGCTCCGTATTGTGACGGGACATACTGACATTGGGTGGTCTTCCATCCGGAGCGAGGATCGTGTGGAGCCTAAAGTGAGCGTAGTAGCCTTCGTGCTGTTTGGAACGTATGCTAATGTGGCGTGTATATCATTGCGGCCGGAATGACAGAAGACGGCAGGCTTTTTGGGCGTACAAGGCGCCCCTTTATGGGTGACAGACAGCGTACCGACGAATGACAATAACAACGAGTGAGTATTTCTTTGTGCGGGTTTTGCCAGACGCTATAGGACCGCCGTGTCGTACAGCGTTGATGGAGCGACAAGACAAACAGAAGGGGACTTTGGACTTGTTATGAGGAATGGGACAGTCCTGAGGTATACGGACATTGCCCCGGGAGCGATGGCTTTCATGGTAACGCTAATTCATACCTTTTGGCAACGTTCGGACTCACCAGTACGACAGCATCGCTCATCATCTTTTGATTACAACGTCCTGAGTGAGTTGCATATCTAGCGAGTCGATCAGTCAAGGCTGATACGACACTGCTTTCCGAAGTCCGTGGGAAGCTCATACTGGAGATGGAAGACGGCACCGAGAGGACACTCGAGACGCCTGGGGACATTGTCATTCAGCGCGGGACATTACACGCTTGGAGGAACCCTGGTCCGGAATGGACCCGATTTGTATCGGTGTTGGTGGATGCGAAGCCTGCTCTGGTGAACGGCGAGCCGTTAGAGCCAGATATATATTGCCAAACGTAATATGAAATCGGGTCCTGGAAACGCGGAGTGCCAGTGTGTCTTCCCGCGGGATCTGCAGGCTACCTCGAGCATAGAGTCAAGCGTGCGCTCAGGATTCTCAGTGTTCCGTAAATTTATAAACTCCACAGTGCGATCGAGACGCATGAATGCTGAAGTGACGAAATATTCTGCGCGACGGTATCGCTGCTTTCCTTTCTTTACTGCAGGTTCACAAAAAGCCCTCCGTCAACCAACAGCGGTGCTCCGGTCACGTACTTGGCTAGGTCGCTCGCAAGGAACACAACCGGCCCTGCGATATCTTCCGGTGCTATAAGCCGGCGTATCTGCTCAACCCTGAGAATGGCGTGTGTGTGGGTATGCACTCACCGCCCAGTCGGCCGAGGGCCGTCCTACCGACCATGTAGTCGCGCTTCGCGGTATTCGAGAGGTCCTCTTTGTTGATGTCCGTGGCGATTGTCCCCGGCAGGACGGCGTTCGCGCGGATGTTGTACTTCCCGAGGGCGAGCGCACAGCTCTGCATGAGCGAGAGGATGCCAGCTTTTGTTGGGGTGTAGTGGCTAGAAAAAGCCGGTCGATTTTTTGTTCGCAGAGACGTTTGAAAGGGTACGTGCCATTGAAACTCGCCCCCGACCAGCGCAGATATCGAGGATACGCCGATGATCGACCCACCCTGTGGCGTTTGAGACTTCATCTGGTTTGCCACCGCTGCAAGTACAAAGTCAACTATACAAGTAGACTCGTACAATTTATGGCATACCTTGGACGATATAGAACGACCCATCCAAATTGACTGCACGAGTTCGCTGCCATGTCGCGTGCGGCATGGTCAAGAACTCAGCAAATGGACAAATTCCAGCGTTGCTAACGAGCACATCTTCAAGGAATGATCTTCAGCATACGTTCACCTAGCGAACTTGCAATCTGAAGCCTGAGGGCTCACCTATGCGTCCGAATGCTGCAACGCCTGCCTCGACGATCTACGACCGTGGTGGTGGTGGTTGAGAGGATCGCAATCTGGCGCACGTGAGACGACGCACCGTGGTCGAAGTGGCGGGATCGGCGATGTCGCCTGGGACTACCGCCACGCGCGCGTTGGGATATCGTGTCTCTATCTCCTCCTTCAAAGCCTGAATTTCTGCCTGCGTCTCTTTGTCGCCCAAATAATGCAGTATGAGCCCCAATGCGCCCTGGTTGGCAGACTCGACTGCACAAGCTCGCCCGATGCCTCGCGACGCGCCAGTGATGCAAACAACTTTGTTCGGAAGTAGTCCTGACATGATTCGGGGACTGCTCTGCCGCGACGTTGCGTCAAGCAGGCCAGGGCGATGTGCTGCTGCTCTATCTGATACCGCATGAAATTGAACAGTTCATGCGCCGGAAGCTGAGGCTGATGCCTGGAGTGTTGCTCACGGACCGCTGCTTCCGTCGGTATGTCACAGGGACGACGCTTGCTGTTAAAGCAGGGCATGATGACTATGTCAGATGTGCAGAGAGACGTTAAAAGTTACCCCGCGAAGCCACGGTACGGTCCTACCTTCCGAACGGACGAACGTGAAGTGGGATATAAAAGTCATCATTCCGTGCCGTTGGTTCTGTCGTCGAAGGCTTGCTCGTTGACATTGAACACGATGCCCTCCGCAAAGATGTGAGCGAGGAGCCATATCCTATACCATCGACGTGCTGACGGTTTGCCGCCATCTCTAGCTACTACGACGCTGACGCCGATCTGGGCCTGTTGAAGGAGAAGAAGATTGTCTTCTTAGGGTAGGTGCTTCTCTCGCGAGCGGTTGCTTGCCGCTCATGCGAACTGTATCAGTTTTGGAAACCAGGGTGCTGCGCAGGCTCAGAACCTCCGTGATACTGGCGTCTCCAATGAGCAGATCCTCATCGCGAACCGGACCGACTCGTACGCAGAGGATGCGAAGGCGAAGGGCTTCAACGTTGAACACGACTTTGTCAAGGCCGCTAAGGTTGCGGATGGTCAGTTGTATACGGTCTACAAACCCCACACAAAGCTGACCGTACCTTGGGATACAGTGGTCTTCATTCTGATCCCTGATCAAGTTCAGCCTCGTGTCTTTAACGAGCAGTTTGCTCCTAATCTTAAGGATGGCACAACCATCGTTGTCGCCAGCGGCTACAATGTGTACTTCAAGCTTTTGACCTTCAAGCCCTCACAAGATGTCGTCATGGTCGCTCCCCGGTGAGCATATATTCGCTCGCTTAGCAGATCGAAGATTAACATTTCATCAGGATGATCGGATCGTCCGTACGCAGCCTTTACGTCAAAGGAAAGGGCTTTCCGTGCTTCGTCTCCGTAGAGCAGGACGGAACAGGCAATGGTCTTGTAATCGCTTTGGCGCTCTCGCGAGCGATCGGAGCGACAAAAGCCGGTGCTATCGCGTCTTCGGTGCGCGAGGAGACTGCCATGGATCTGATGGCAGAGCAAGCTCTCTGGCCAAACATCATTATGTTATTTAGGCACGTAGGTTATAGTTCCGTGTTCACGTTAGCTGAACTCGCTTGCGCAGGGAGGCGTTCGTTGTGCTGAAGGAAGCAGGTTGTTCAGACGAGGCACTGTGTTACGAGATGTGAGTGCTGTCCGCTAATTCACCGTCCAAAACTTTGTATCTGATATGATGTCTCAGGTGGATGTCCAAGGAGCCTGCGGAGATCTTCGAGCGTGCAGCTGAAGACGGTTTCATTGCTCAGGTTTGTACTTGATCCGAGCTTTACAAGTCAATTCTCACCACAGTTTTATACAGCTCAAATACCACTCAACGGTGTCGCAGTATGGACAACTAAGCGGGTCGTTGGCGCTAGACGGCCGGGCCGCCCGTGAGCACTTCAAGAACATCTTGTATAACCAGGTAGAGTGTCGTGCGCTTCGCGAAAACAGAACACTGGTATAACGAATGGTGATGATTAGGTGCTCAACGGCAAGTTCTGTGCTGAGTTCAGCAAGATCGAAGAGGACCTGGAGAAGGAGGGGGATGCCAATCCTCTCAACCAGCTATACAAGAAGGCAGAAGAAACTGAGCTTGTACAGGCGGAGAAGAGAGTGCGATCCAGACTTGCGAATCTCCTGTAGCGACCTCTGAGACTTTACGATCATGTACAAACATAGATTCCATGTCTTACTCCATCTTCGCACTTCTTTAGACTGGAAAGTCTATAAGGTCGATGAGAAACCCGCCTTTGTGTAAGGTGCTACGTGGAGCGACCTCCGGGTTCCGAAAAAGAGGACTGGGTCTGGAAGTTATACAAGGCCTTCTATTATATTAAGCAGGGTGGTCAAACATAAAACTGAGCTCTGGATGCTCAACTCCACGCTACTGGCTTCAAGTTTACTCACCGAGTCGGACCTCGTAAGTACCGCATCTATTACTGTCACACTTCGGAGGGCGGCATTCAATGAATTTGCTCTTGTCATGAGCATGAACTGTTCACTGCTGCTGGGACTTTCAGATGGGAGATTAGTAATTGCTTGCCTGCCCGGCTTGAAGGGCGCTCGAGTTGGCGCCACCATGTCGATTCATCGACGAAACTATATCTCACTTTGTAAGCATTTTTAGCAGCGATACCACATCACGATTGCTGTGAGGGCCTCATTGCCAGCGTTAGCAAATCATAGCCCTCAATAATCACGGAGCCCACCAAATTACTGTACACCTTTCCATAATTAGAGTTCATCGACATCCCCTAAACCGTGTCTGCCCACCGTCCATGTTCTCCACAAAAATACTGAAGACGGATTCCTGACCACTGCTATTGTGCATGCCATATGCCTTGGCACGTCACACTCGGACCCAACCTCGTCCGTTTCATCGGACTCTGGCGTACCGTAAGGCCAGTGGCGTCTGGCGTCGGATTTTAGAGTCCTGTGACTGGTGGTGTGACGTCTTGTGATGGATGTGACAGGACGGGTACACGGGCCCTAGGCCCAGTTCGGCATTCACAACTTCGTCGTACAAAAACTTTCTCTCGCAGTCTCTTCACAAAGCAGTGCTCTCCGCGATGTCGTCTGTTACTGACAAGATGGATGTAGACAGAGAGGGGTCTCTTGACCGGAAATCCAAGTCGTGAGTGGTTGCACGAATCCAGTTAGCTGGTCCTTTGATGACTCTGCTTACACATAGGTCTCGCAACCATTCGACGGAAACACACCGCACAAAGCGTTCGCACCGCTCGCGCTCAAGGGAGCGCGACAGGGACCATGACCGAGAGAGACGAGAGAGGCGACGTGAACGTGGCGAACCAGATGAAAGACGTAGAAGAAGTCGAAGTCGCGACCGACGTGACCGAGATCGCTCGCGCGAGAAATATAGAGACCGGGAGAGAGTCTACGACAGAGAGAGAGACCGTGATCGTGACAAGGATCGGGACCGCGAGCGACGCAGGGAAGAACGTCACCTCGAGAGAGCGAGGGGCGAAAGTCGTCACAGCCATCGCGAACACGACGACAAGGAGCCAAGAGACCGACGCAGAAAGCGTGGCAATGAAACGGACGAAGTTGATGGACGGGAGCCTGATGACCGTTCCAAGAGAAAGAAGGGCGACGAAGGGCCGGAAGAGTCCTCTCTTCCCGCGCCTCCGCCCTCTGCTGGACTTCCACCCCCGCCGCCTCCTATGACTGATAGTCCTCGCCGTCGCAGAGATCGCTCACGTGAACCTGACCGCAGGTTTGGTGACAGGCCTAGGGCTCGTGATCCTCGCGACGAATTCGATGACTTGCTGCGCTATCGCCGGGACGTTCCACGCGATGTGGAACGCGAGCGGGCACCCAGAGAGCGTGGACCTTCTATTCCGCTCGACGAAGTGCTTCCAATAAGTCGCAACCACACAGCGTCTCCCGTCAGGTCAGTTCCTTCCATCAATTTCGTTTGGACCAGAAAGACACCAACTTCACATGTTCTTAGGCGCCCATCCCCTTCGTACGAGCCGCCTTTGGAGGATCTTTTGAACGATGAGCCGAAAGAAGACGACTCCGAAGCTCGGTCCGTCTTCGTTTCTCAGCTTGCTGCACGGCTCACTGCTCGTGATCTTGGATACTTCTTCGAAGACAAGCTCGGTGAAGGAACCGTTATGGACTCGAGAATTGTCACCGACAGGATTTCCAGGCGATCCAAAGGGTATGCCATGCTTGTTCGCTCCGAAATTATTGGGTTCTCAAACTTGACAATTTCAGGATCGGATATGTGGAGTTCCGCTCGGTTGACCTTGTAGATAGAGCTATTGCTCTCAGTGGCACGGTCGTAATGGGTCTTCCTATCCAAGTTCAACATACTGAAGCCGAGAGAAACAGACTTCATCCAGGAGACGGGTAATGATTCGGACTAATTTCATGAGAGTCTGGCGCTTATTGATTGACAGCAATCTGAACCTCCCGCCTGGCGTTAGTGCGCCTCATGGTGGCATGCAGTGAGTTACTACAATTTTATAGTATTTCGTGTTTGACAACAAATCCCCGCCAGACTATACGTGGGCTCATTGCATTTCAACCTTACGGAGTCCGACATCAAGCAAGTGTTTGAACCATTTGGCGAACTTGAATTTGTCGATCTCCACAGGGATCCAATGACAGGCCGCAGCAAGGGTTATGCCTTCGTGCAGTGGGTATAATCTTCTTGTTTTGCATTATCAAGCGCTTATTCGTCGGCTTTGCAGGTACAAACGTACGGAAGATGCCAGAATGGCTCTGGAGCAGATGGAAGGGTTTGAACTAGCAGGCCGTACTGTGCGTCGACCATCTCGTGACTTATGCTAGGTGCTGATGAAATGTATAATTCAGTTACGAGTTAATACGGTGCACGAGAAAGGAACCGTGAAGTACACGCAACAGGATTCTCTGGACGAAGCCGGCGGTGAGCGATCTCAAACCGGACTGACAAAAGCTGTGACTTATTCTACTGTCTCTAGGTGGTAATTTGAACGCAGCTTCACGACAGGCGCTGATGCAGAAACTTGCTAGAATCGATCAGCCTGTTGTGCAGCCACTTCCGATGTACGCCCACTTCTTCGTAATGCCAAGCCTTCGCTCAATCGTAGTTGCTGAATTACAGAATGAAGCCCAATATCCCTCAGGCTATGCAATCGCGCTCGGTCCTTCTGAAGGACATGTTCAATCCCGAGAAGTGAGTGCCTTTGCTGCGAAAAAAACCTTGAGGCTTTGTAATAACATCTGGGCACAGTGAAACCGAGCGTGATTGGGACAAGGAGCTTGCCGAGGATGTCAAGGGCGAATGCGAGGAAAAGTACGGCAAAGTCGAATTTATCAAGGTGGAGAAAGAGTCGCAGGTACTTGTGCAAATATTTATAAATTGTTCGACACTAATGGCTCTTCAGGGAGAGATTTATGTCAAGTTTGACTCAGTCGAGTCGGCCAAGAAAGCTGTGCAAGGCCTGAATGGTCGTTGGTTCGGCGGCAATCAAGTCTCGGCCGCCTTCATCTCGGACGCGATTATGCAAGCACACCAGTGATATCTTCTAACAAGAGAGGCTAAGGTTGTTGTATGGTTCTGATGCTGAATATCTCGTTTGTGACACAGGAGCCTACGAGATTCTATGTATATCTGTGCTGTTTCGATTCTTGTTACCGTGATGACGCTCTAAGAATGACATACTATGCAGATGTCAACTTCGCTTCTCATCGCTCATGGATATTCCGTGGAATTACAACAATTGAGGCAGGTTTATCACTGACGTTTGCTCAATGAAATACGTCAATCATTGCTCTCAACCTAGTCTTTTTGTGATAGAATACGGAAGCACTCGACTTTGCCGGGCACGTCGATCAGGCCCTGACATCTCGCACTATTTGGTTTCTGCTCGATGAAGCGGATGAGTTATTACTCTGCCGGATGCGGCTTCAATTCGCGTTATCCTGTGTTGCGCAGGTGACGTCTCTGATAGCATATGCGAAGCTTCACAGTGACATTAGGGTCAGGGAGAGACTGCTGATACCGCAAGCACCTCGCGAAGTGCGCCGCACAAATGAAGACATTCGAAGCCTTTGGGATGCTATGCGACGTTAGCAATTGCAGGGCTCACAGCATAGGACCTCGTGTCTCAAATTCAAGGATTCACGCTCTTCAAGGTTGCCTTCCACACAACTTCGCACGCGTAAATCCGAAGTACATTCAGGTAAGGTCTCAGTCACATCCTAGTACTTTACATTTCGGTATCCTAGATCGTGATAAAGGTTTACAATGTCGCACGATGAGACCTATCCGCCTTGTCTTGGTCATTAATTGGTCTTGAATGCTTCTGTCAACACCTGGACTGCATCAGAGAAAAACGTCCTGGCAATCGTCAAAACGCTAGTGGCGTGAAGTCGTCGATCAGCCAACGTAAGGGTGAGATGACTAACAACTAACCCTGCATATCCAAAGGATCGTTTAGAGATTCATCGTTCAACGTGAGCGACGCGCTCCTAGGATGAGTATTGCAACATACCATCCATGGCCAAGATAGGGTGAGGTGCGCCCTTGTACATCTTGACTTCGCCTTCAACTCCAGCTTTCTTCAGCTTCTCAGCATATGCAATGCCCTCATCCCTGAGGATGTCCAGCTCCATTACAGCGATCCACGCCTTTGTTACTTTCTTGACCAGCTCTTCGGGTGCGAATATAGGGGAAGCGTCCCATGCTAGTCTGTCCTTCTCGTTCGGTAAGTAGTTGTCGCGGAACCACAACATCCGCCCTGGAGAAAGCTGGACAGTATTGGCGTTCTCCGACCACGATTTGTATGGTTCGCCAGAAGTTGTCGCCGTGTTGTCCACCGCCGGCACCGACAAGAATTGAAGGACCAATGGAATCGGCGGCTCCGCGGCAGCAGCTTTCAAAGCGACGACTGCGGCAAGGTTTCCTCCACTGCAGGTCTCGTGAGGGTTGAATGTCAAGGATCGAAAAAGGAACGCACCTAGAGGATCCTCCAACGGCTAACTTGTTGGGGTCGACGTTAAGCTGCTCTTTGCCGTTTCGAGCAACCCAATACAGTGCCTCTTCCGCATCTTCGACGGCGGCAGGATACGGATCCTCCGGCCCTAATCGATAGTCGACCGAGATGACTATACAGTTGGCCCCTGCAAGACAACAAATACTCGACATCATTACAAGCATGGTTCAATGCAATTTGCTTACGCTTGCACATGTTGGTGCAGAACGCGCTCTCGGTGTCGATGTTGCCTAGCGTCCATCCACCTACATCGATGGCTCAGAACGTACGATCAGCATGCGAACAGCAGTCCTCTTGCCTCCATGGAAGTACAGGAGAACAGGCCATCCTGACAACGGCGCCGAACCCTCAGGAGTGAAGACGCGCATCGCGCATTTGCTTAACGACAGGTCTTTTATGCTGCCGACTTTCAAGGGCTCGGAAGCACCAGCAACCGGCGCATTCGTACGGACTGCAGGGTTCCAAGGCTGGAGATGAAGCGGAACCTGATACAGAGCAGTCTTGTTGTGGAACTCGACATACTCTGGATCAAGTTTCAACAGCACATCAGGGTGGATCGGTTGATGAATTTGTCGTTCGAGTGCAGCCATTGTGGGGGGGGGGGGGTGATGGGGATGATAAACTCCGGCAATTCGATACTTATATCGGCCGTGAAACTATAATTGCGCGTTATCTACAGCATGACAATGGAACGGGCATGATACTGCGAAACAGGAAAGAGAAGCGCACCATGGTAAGGTTAACGCTCGGTCACGGCCTCGAGGACAGCACACGGACCGGCCTCAAGAACGGCAGGAGCACACGAGCAGGACGGCATGATCACGTGTCATCCTTGGAATCGATATCACAGCGTGAAGTGGAGGGCGTCGTGTCTAACAACGACCACTCGCAAGGGGGACTGCGTCACCTGCGGAAGTTTACTGCCAACCACCATGTCGGGACTAACCATCCAAACCAAAACCCCGTTTCATATCAGTGCGAAGCCGGAGAAGCAAGAGCTGGTCGATGAATACAGAGGCAAGGCTCTGAATGCGATCAGGACACCCGCGGTGGTCATAGACCGAGCACTTTTTGCTAAAAATTGTGCACTCATGCACGAAAACGCAAAGCAATGGGGCGCGAGTTTCAGGGCGCACGTCAAATCCCACAAGGTCAGGATGCAATAGCAGATGCTCGAGCCGGTACTGATCGTAGCCGATAGACGTCAGAAGGCATACGATTGCAGCTCGTTTCAGATGCAGGGCAGACGCACGCGATTGTCGTGTCCACGGTGATGGAGGCTTGCGAGGTTATACGAGATGGATTGGTCGCCGATGGGACGGTCAAAGACGTAAGCTTCAATATGGTGTACTTGAAACACAACTGGCAGTGACCTCAACCTCTCATCGAGTGCAGATACTTTATGGCCTTCCGGTGGCCTTGAACAAGGTGCAGGACCTTTCTTCTCTGTGGGAAGAGATCGCGGCGTTCGACGCAAATCTACGGATCCTAATTGATAATCCAGCGCAAGTGAAGTTCCTGGAGGCCTTTGAGAGATCGAGGACAAATCCTCGCAGGTGGTCGGTGTTCATCAAAATCGACTGTGGACAGAAGTGAGTATGAATAAAGTGAATCAAAGGGGACACTATTACAACGCATTATGCAGGCGAGCAGGACTCGACCCGCGTTCACCGCTTTTTGGACACCTGCTGCAGACTGTCTTCGAGTCGCCGGTGATCTCTCTGTATGGTTTCTATACACATGGCGGCCACTCTTACAGATCGACATCCATGCCTGAAGCCGCGTTCTACCTGTCAGAGGAGCTGAACGCAGTCAATACAGCAGCAGGACTGGCTTTGTCCGTTATGACAACCATACCTAGAGCACGATCTCATCATGAGCCTTTCGTTCTCGCGATCGGCTCGACACCCACAGCCCACGCCGCCACAGCTGAGACCCGCCAGCAATTGGAAGCTCACCTCAACGGCAGACTTGAGATCCATGCAGGCAAGTTCATACCAATGGTTGAGACGAGGACGCAGGATAACGTGCTTGCAGGAAATTACCCCCTCCTGGACCTGCAGCAGTTGCACACAGGTTTGGTGGAAATGAATCGTGTCGCACAGCGCGTGTTGACGACCGTAATCTCCTACTACCCTGGCCGAGGGGACGGGGGCTCAGATGAAGCTCTGTGCGACGCAGGAGCTATCGCAATGAGCAAAGATACCGGGCCACAGGAGGGCTTCGGACAGGTCGTGACAAGGCCGTGGAGGCTTAGCCGTATATCTCAGGAACACGGAGTGCTAACGCAACGAAGATCGGAGCTCACTGGAGCGGATGCAGTCGACAGGCTCAGAGTGGGAGAGATGGTCCAGATTGTCGGACAGCATGCGTGCCTGATTTTGGCCGCGTATCCTTGGTATTATGTCGTCGATTCGTCCATGCCAAGTCGGGGGGATATTGTGGAGGATGTGTGGGTGCCGTGGAAGGGGTGGTGAACCACTTCTGACGCGTTGCTGTATGTATAAAATACCCAAGCGTACCCTTGTGTATACCACCAGTAATGAGTACGGGAGAGTCTGTTAGTCGTGCCGTACGATATAACAAGAGGCCATCGCGCGCAGATACGCGCTGCTGTGAAGAAGGGCACGAGAGTCAGGAAAAAAATAGTGGTGGCAGTGGCAGGTCCGGAGGAAGGAGGACGAGCTGGGCCCACGGCGAGTCCGAGCGAGCTGGAGCACGTGTACCGCGACAAGCAGCGCCGGCGGTTTTCATGTCGGGTAACTGCAGCACTTCGAGTTCGGTTCCAATATACTTCCTTCTCTTGACCGCTTCCGATCCCATACCATTTTGCTCACCATGCCTGTTGACGACTACGATGCAGGCGCCACGGAGCTTATGGAGACCTATGGTGCGTCTGGGCTTTTTGAGAACGTGAGGTACACCACTCACGAGATGCTCAAGACTTCCTCATGAAGTATATCATCATCGGTGCGACTTTCGATATCGTCGGATCTTCTGTCGATGCTCAAGGTGCAACGCAGGAGAGGCTGGGACAGGAAAATCCTGTCTGCTGCATCAGTTCACCCACAACGCCTGTACGTGCGCGGTTTCCCGCCTGCGGACCATATTGACGCCGTCTCTATAGTCAAAGAGCACTCGGCGCACACGATCGGGGTGGAGTTTTCAAGTCGGACCGTCAAGCTGGGGGAGAAGCGCATAAAGCTGCAGGTGCGCATTGATACTTACTTTGTGGTATACTGGTCAATAGCTGGCCGGTAGCTGTGGGACACTGCAGGACAGGAGAGATTTAGGTCCGGCTTCCATCCTCCACGCTCATCGTTCTTGTGACTCGCTTACAACGACTGCATCTTAGGTCAGTAACCAGAAGTTACTACCGAGGAGCTGCTGGAGCCATTCTTGTATACGATATCACTAGGTGTGCGCACACGCTGATGCTAAAGCTATACACGCCGACCAACGTCTCTAGCCGTGCTTCATTCGTGAACCTGTCCCAATGGCTTGCGGATGCACGTACTCTTGCCAGCCCGCATCTCGTCACAGTGCTAGTTGGAAACAAGTCGGATAGAGAAGAAGACCGAGAGGTGGACTGGGAAGAGGCAAGCAAATGGGCGGCCGAAAATGGTGCGCCGGCCGTTTGTGCAACGTCGCCAGAATGTATGACTTACGACACTGTCGCAGATCTGCACTTCCTAGAAGCATCGTCGCTATCAGGCGACAACGTCGAGGCTCCGTTCCTCCTCTGTGCACGGTCGATACTGCTCGCGATAGAGTCTGGTATCCTCGATCCAGAGAAGGCTGGAAGCGGCGTCAGCTACGGTGACCGAGCACTGCGGAGAGTCAATAGTTCGAGTCGGCTTAGCTTTGGAAGCTTGAGTGGATCGCGAAGGAGGGGCAATATCAAGCTACGACTACCAGGCACCAACGGCAAGTGTTGCTGACAAGTGTGTCTCCTGACGTTCGATATTGGACTTTCGAGTTAGAAATATTTTGTGAGTCTGTCTTGCTCTGATTCTAGCTAGCCGTTCTCACACGTCCTCATCAGAGATGGTGCCGTAGGCTATCATTTCGTTAATGCCTCTCACGACGTAGGCAGTCCTTTACTACGCCCATTCATTCTCACTCATAACTGTTATGCCTCACGATTTCTTCATCCGCCATCTCTCGTTCATCTCTCTGCGTTAGACTCCATAATCCTCGATGGATCTACTATTCTGTCTGCAGTCATCCGCATCTTTCTCTACATGCATCCGGATCTTGTGTATAATAGTATCAACGGACATCTCAAAGTATTTTCTTCACCTGCTTAGCTTCCGCTTCACGCACCATGCATGCATCTGTCCACATTCAGCAATCGAGGCGGTCTCTTAAAACACCATAGACCAAGCCAGAGTCCACCGGCTAACCTGGGCTATTATACACAGTCTGCATAGATTTATTTTTCCACGGGAAACCTGATGCAAAAATGGTGAAAATATCTTATGTCTGGATATGGAAATAGTTTGGAAATTGGGCGGAGACAATTAAATTATGTTACGATTGTTTTACTGAAACATATCAGCAATAGTGAAACTATTTCCCAAAGGAAGATATTTCAGTCCAAAAATATGTGATACTGATATGTTTCGGTGAAGCAATTGTAACATAATTCAATTGTCTCCACCCAATTTCCAAACTATTTCCATATCCAGACTTAAGATATTTTCACCATTTTTCCATCAGGTTTCCCGTGGAAAAATAAATCTGTGCAGGCTGTGTATACGCGATAGCGATGCGGGACCTAAAAGGGAGAAGGTAGTCGACTGGATATCTCAGCCACCGGCGTGTCGTCTGAAATCTAATCGGCGCGTTTCGGAGATGAAAATGCTTATGTAATCCGAAAGTGCGTAGTACTGATGTCACGTTGCACTCGTTGATACCCACTTCTCGTGCCCCTGAGCTCTTACGCATCCACCATGCCCAAAGGCAAGAAGAAAAAAACTCAGGCCAATACATACGATGACAAGGCGGAGATGCCTTGGCTCCTCGGGACTCACATGATGACCGTGAGAGAGAGCATCTGGTTACCACAAGGCGAGGTCATCAATGCCGAAACGTTGAACCGGTATGGTCCCACGGTCACCCCCAAGCGTACCAACGTGGCCAAGAAACTCACCGACATTGTCTTCGCTCCGGATGCGGAGCTGGCTCTCCCGGAGGACCCTGATGTCATTTTCTATATATGTGGGTCTCCACCTCCCACCGTCATCCCTCATTCTGATATGCCTCAAGCAGCCTTCGATCCGACAGAAGTTGACACTACTATTGATGCTCAAAGCGATAACCTGAAGTACCTCGCTGTCGTCAACCCCGTTGATAAGGCTCACTTCAAAAGCCTTGTTGATGCTACAGCAGCAGCCAATGGCTGTGCCCTCATTGCCTCGATGGATGCTGAATGTAGAAAGACTAAGCATAGGCCTGCAGGTGTGCCATTTTCCCCTGTGTCTGTGTGCCACATGCTCACATCTGTTGCATCAAGCTCCACACAAGCACCCCATTCCAGCACCTTCCACCAGTGAAAGCAGGAGCATCCATGATGGAGGACTCACTGCACTCAATGCCAAGTTTGAGAAGCTTGCAGCAGAACAAGCTATCACGAATGCTGAGCTTCGTCAAACGAACAAAACGAATGCTGAGCTTCGTCAAACGAACACTGAGCTTCGTCAAAGGAACGCTGAGCTTTGTCAAACGAACGCTGAGCTTCGTCAAACGAACGCTGAGTTTCGTCAAACCATTGCCGACCTTCACGTGGAGGTCACCGCTGTGAGCTTTTGACCTCTCTCTCAACATTCAGCGTGTGTTGCTAATTCATGACTGTTCTCACCATCTATAGCATGACAAGACAATCAAATTGCTTGCGAACCGGGCAATATTCGACGAGGCGCGTCAGCTTATCGCAGAGCGCTATGGGTTCCAGCTGGCTGAGCTACAGCCACGGCAGTATCACACTGACATTGACGTGTGGCGGAGCAATATTGTGGACACTATACATGCGTGCCTGTCTGACACGGACAAGGCAGTGCTGGACAAGAATACTTTGGACGTGCTATTTGACAGTGGGAGTGGCAGCGTCCGCCGACAGGGCAACCATGCTGCTCATTCGGCAACCAGGAGGAACATGGGCGTCGCGGTGCTGTCGTCCGCTTTGACCCAGGGGCAGAGAGAAGCTCTGCGAAACTTGCATATGTTCGTCGTAGGCGAGGAGCCGGCGTTGTGATTTGTTCTCAAAGTATACCCCATCGTGACTTGTAAATACATACCCGACTCATTCCACAGCCTGAAAGAGGTCACCACGCTCTGCCATGTAATTTATTCGCTTGAACGTGCACAATTCTCCTCACAATCGATGTCTCGCAGGTTATTGGGACATCTTCGTGTTTGCACCAGTTGTACATACAACAGTTAGCGTACGCTACGTTCGAGTAGTGACTACTGCAGGATGCGTATACTTTCAGGTGGCCCGAGGTAGCTCGGTTGTACACCGCCTGTGTCTGCAATGCGGGATTCAAGATGTGCACTTCATAGAATTCAGAGATGGTGACATACCGATAACAATCTTCTGCACGACGACAGTAGGCTCAATCATCCAGAGCTGTTCAATTTTTAATACACCGATGTTTATGATCACACTGTTTTGTGCTTACTGTTAACGTGTGGGCGCCCGGTCCAGCAGTGAAGTTCATGTAAATCAAGTTGACGTTCGTCGCCACCCAGCCATCAAGTCCGTTCCACGCAACAGGCTATGTCCCCGGCGTTACAACTGGCACGAAGTAGCTCAGTTGTGGCTCGCACGAGTCGACCTGGATGCCGATAGCAAGGGGCCGGGTCGGCCCATGCGAGTTCTGTAACGGCGAGACGTAGGTCGTGATGGAGACGTTGCCGCTATCCTGATAGGTGTTGAAAGTGTAAAAGTCGTACTCACTAGACCGGTGTAAGTATGCGGATCTCGAACTGGAAACCAACGAACGCTCACATGCTGGGACCGGTGCCGACTGTGAAGTTGAGCTCGTCGCCACCGCGAGGCCACGGGGTGACGCCGGAGAGCATCCGGCCGTAGCCCGGGAGATTGGTCCACGCAATGCCTTCGACCGTAGTATTCCTTGAAGGGCGCGCAGCCTCGATCGAGACGCACCCATCGCCCTCAATGAAGCCTACGTGGTGCAAATCAACGCAATCTAGCGTGACCAGACTGGTTGTACATACCTGTGAAATTATTCGGCACCTGCGTGTAATTCGCGGTCAGCGTCGCCGTAAGAGACATCGACGGCTGGCCCTGCGGATAGGCCTCGAATGTGATCAATGCGGTTTCCGTGCTCGCCAGTCGACGGTGGCGAAGATCCGCTGCTCGGGCGCGTCAGGCGATATGTAGCCTGCCGCGGGCGACATTGTCACCCAAGTGACGTTGCTGGTCGCCGTGAAATTGAATGGAACTGGTCCGCCGGCGCCGATGTCGAAGTACCTGTTTCCGGAAGGCAAGTAGGGGTCGATGGACAGAGATGGTTTCGGGCAGCTGTAGCCTTGCGCGCATTGGTATTGGTTGTCGCCTGGCCTGATGCGCTCCGGTGAGATGTAGGAATGATGTGATATGACGAAAACGCGCACCAGGCAGCCTGGGTACCCTCAGGTGCGACTCACATGGCGCCAGCTAACGCTTGCTTTTGCGCTTGATACCTCGAGATATAGGGCATGCTTAAGAAACGTTGGTGGTCTGTAACGCGCATCCGAACGCTCAACTCACGTATTGGCCTGTGGCTGCTGCCAGTAGGAATACATGACATGAGTCTGGCTCATCATCTGGGTCCTGAGGGTCTCCGTCCCGTGACGAAATCTCAACCAATGTTGGACTTACATGTGGCTGCCGACAGAACTTCGATTACAGATCTGTTCTAAATAAACGGATTGTATGACCGACTGTGAGCTAGCACGTTACGTAACGATCTGCGTGACCGAGCTGATGAACGAGCTCGACGTCGAGGACGATGCTGAGGAGGAGGGAAGTCTGCAAGAGACTCATTCCGACATTGAGTGTGCAGGATTCGACAAATCCTGTAGTTTCAGGCACTCACCAATGCGTGGTCAAAGGATGCTTAACGCGGTGCTGATGACTGCACATTTT
This sequence comes from Laetiporus sulphureus 93-53, assembly GCF_001632365.1. NCBI lineage: Eukaryota > Fungi > Basidiomycota > Agaricomycetes > Polyporales > Laetiporaceae > Laetiporus > Laetiporus sulphureus. The sequence goes on from NW_024468555.1 coordinate 79,481, forward strand.
AGGGAGATAGATGCATGCGGCCGACACCACTGACCAGATCAAAGATGGGTTCTCATCATGCGGGGACTTTCATCTCAGCAGCTTTCTGGAGTTGCTACGATACTAAGAAGACGAAAGTTCAGTAGAATGACGTCCCATAACAAGGACTGTGGTACTACTCACGTTAACTGCGCGAAGCTTTGCAACGAAAAGCGTGGATTTGGATATATCGGGTAAATGTCTCCGGGGTGAGCGATTACGACCTTTGAACAGTATTGACCTCGCCACGCTGAATAGTCATGACCTGAACGTCTGAAAATGGAGGGTCATATTTGAATGACAATCCAGATATGGGCGGTTGGGAACGGTCTCAGTTCTTATAACTTCTGCAGCGGTAAGTCCAGTCATCAGCCTTGGTCTAGATGATTTAAAACGTCAGATCGTCTTCACGTACGGCCACAGGATTATCGAGACAAATGCGCAAGCATCTCGCAATAATGAGGCTGACTATCACCCTTGACAGTTGCCTAGCATCTCACAATGAGTCGTTCTAAGTCGTATAGTCACCGCTTCCAATGGGACTTGTACTCGCCATGTTTCTCGTTACAGCTTGTGATTCAATTCTTATATTCCTCGCATTTGTTGGTGTTGCTCAAGTGCATGTCCAGCCGTTTCTACAATCATGTCATGAGTTAAATCTAGCAACCCATTTCAACACTTGAAGAGGTAGAGGGGCCCGGGATTCACGTACTTGTAGATAAATTGGAACGACAAATTCACTGAGATCAACCGTAGCACTCCCCACACTTACTTATTGCCGGTATGAAGCGTCATGGATCACTAGTCCATTGCTTAACTCGAAGCTTCTCGGAGTTGCAAGCATAGTCACTGGCAGTACATACTGTGCAATTTCGAACAGTGGTTGGTCAGTCGCGCGTCGCGGTAGCCTCTCAACGATCACGTCACGGTCGGGCAATATTCGGGCGCTTAGTATAATTTGCTCGAGCGCTGTTTATCGTCAGAGTCACTGATACGTGACATTTAAACCATTCGCTGACAGTTCACCAGAATGTACGACTACTACCATTTAGCCTTTCTCATTTCACAGGAAGAGAACAACCCAGTCATGTCAGCCACGTGAGTGAATGTGTCCTCGTCGGAAGAGAACGTTTCTAGACCGTACTGATGGACTGACTCAACGTGCCCACAAAGCATGGATTAGCGAGGAAAGAAAACTATACCAGGGAAACGGAACGAAGGAAAAGGACTTGAGTGGCGTGCTTCCATGCGCTAGTGTTCAGAGGAAAAATTGCGCAGGTTCGTAGTTGGTACTAACAGTCAAGTTGAAGTCTTTATTCTCGGGGCAGCGATAGCACAGGCATTTCCATTCAATGCGGCTGTGGAACGGGTCTCATGGCACCTCATGAGGATACGCTGCCATAACACATCATACATTTCCATACTAACAACTTCAGGATGCGTATAGCTCGCAAACTCTGATACGTTCCACAGTTATGACCGAGTAGAGCACAAGCGCTAGCGCATCTGTTTTATTCAGCGGTAAGTTGATCGCAATGATTTGATCGAAGAACGAATTGCTTCACCAAGAACGGCGAGTAGGAGGCTTGAGAGGGACGTTCTTGACAAAGTCCTGGGCATGATCCCCAAGCCTCTCTATGATCTCATTCCTAACCATCGCGTACACCTCTTCATTCAGGATCATGTCCTGGGTACCTGGCATGGATGTCTCAGCGTTAGTGGAGGGACAACCACGAACGCATTGGTGCAGTCGCACTGTATTGGAAGGCCACAGAGTCAGACCCGAACTTGTAGAAGAGGACATCTCCGTCGAAACCAGACGTCTCGTAATCGTAACATCCGATACGCCACATTGCGTTCTTGCCCTGGTCAACCCTAGACACCGCGCAGGAAAGGACACGAAAGGTGTCAGGTCGGGCAGAGAGTAAGGTAAACATCAAACACGCACTGGCACACGCCCGACTGGAAATCCGCTCTGGTGTTCTCCCAGGAGTGGGATTTGAACAGAGTGTAGGCACCTTCAGTGTCGGGTCTCTTCAAAGCATCGATCATAGCCTTGAAAGCTTCCATGGCAGACGAGCCGAGGAATGCCTCCATGACGAAAAGCACGGCCTTGTCGACACTGTCATGACCGCTGGCGTTGGAAAGGTCGACGAAGCTGGTGGCGGAAGGTGGGTCAGCCTTTTTGTGGAACGAAAAGCTCATAGAATTCGCAGACCTGAAGTTTTGGACTATCCATCCCACGTTCTCGAGAGTGGTCTTGTACACGCCGTACCACTTCATGGCCTGGTCCTTTTGGTTGCGATCGTATTGCGCGTTTGCCGCCCACTGCGCGAACAGCGAGGAGTTCATCACGTCGGACTGGACACGGTGGGGGCATAGATATGAGGACGTCTATTCCCGCAGCGAAAGTTCGTGTGTCATTGTACTCACCTTCTGCTGTCCAGAGAGGTTTCCGACAAAGGAGATCACGGAGCTATCGACAACCGCTGCCGTATCTTCATCGGCGGCGGCGACGGAAGCACCGCCCGCAGCTCCTTCTGCCCGAGCAGATGGAGGAGGAGGCGGTGGAATGGCGAGCTTGACATTACGGACGAAGTTCACGCTTTCGTTGACAGTGCTCATGACGAATGTGCTTCGGTAAGGCAGTCAATGGGAGGGTGTTTCCCCACTCCTCATCCCATGCAGGCTTTTGTAGACTCCCCGGCCACGCGGTGCGTGAATTTCTGCCGCTTGCTCAGGTTCAAATTGGAGATGGACCTAATGAAGCAAGGATGCACTACGACTTGCACCTGATTTCATGAATGGTAATACATTGAGCTGGCTACCACAGGTGACAACTTGTAGCCTGAATTATGCGAGTCTCAGGGCCGTACACTGCACTAAGTTTCCATCTGCTCAAAAACGGGCAGTCAATGGAAGCCGCAGTACTAAGCCCTCCGACACTCCATCGGATGTGATTTTTGCGGTTCCTTCACATTTTCTAAATTCGTCGGAATCCAAGCATCGAAGATTAGAGAACAGATGTGATGCCGTGCTTGGAACGACGTTGACAAGTTACTCCGGTCCTCACCATCATTTTGATATTACCAACCGGCGGGATTCTTTGACATGTTTGTAGTTTTTGTCTTGTACCTGACATCGGAAGCGATAGACGGAGAACTTTCGCATATACAGGCGTTAGTCGTATCCGCTGGTTTGGTATTGTACTGGCACGTTCGCCTCGCATGAATGGGCTCCAGAACATCAGTTCGGTAACCTAAAGCCAGGGCCAATAGACGCACATCCCGTCGGTCAGATCTCCGGCGTCTGTTCTCCATCGAAATGTGCCTCGGCCACCTTCGACAAGCACGCGACGTCGACAATTCAGCAAGGGAAGCTTCGTTCGTGGCATGCATTTGCCTTTCGGTACACATTGCCCTATACGAGCGGCGAGCTCATCTCTCCACATAACAGGTGCTTCGTCGACAATGGCACCGTGAAACTAGACGGATCCAATCTTGTTACCTTCCGTTAATAACTCAGAGGCGAGCAGTGCTCTTTTCAGCCAACGCCGTCGAGCTCATAGCAAAAAGACCGCGTTGACAAACCTTACTATGCACTTCCAAGATCCTCCATAGTACCAACGTTCTGGATCTTGTCTCTTCGCTTTGCGGAACGCCCACAACCCAGGAAAGGGGATCTCAAGGCCACTAGTGTGTCATCTGATGCCAGGCTACTATTAGGTAGCCCTGGCCGCATGCGTTATGCGTGATCAGACAATGCCTAACTGCGACGGTAGAATGAACGTAGCTTGTCAAGTTTGGGCCGGAGAACACTCTATTCATATTCATTCAAGCGCTTTCCGTGTCAACAACAGGCATATTCTGCTGTTGTGCCTCGCTGATTTACCCGGTCCACCTGCCAGCAATTCCATTGAAAGCATAGACAGTACCTGACGCATGAATGGAGGCGCATGTCATCCTTTCGAAAGCACCGCGAATCGTGATGACCAGCTACCTCGGTCAGAGCACCCCGGTTGATGAAAGCGTGGTATGCTTCCATCCGCCTCCTGACCAAACCTTGCTCCAAGGTGACGTGGGCTCCATGCCTTTCATACCTCCGTCCGCATTCGCAGTGAGTCGATGTACACGGCAGAGTAACCCAATTCCCTGGATGGTGGGAATTCTGGACCATGACCAGCTTTAATTCATCGGATCCCATCGTTGGTTCGTATCACGCATATATTCATTGATCCAAAATTGTCATCCACCGTGTGGCTTGTCCACAGTGTGCATCAATCTGGGCAATGTGACCTCAGCACCTACGATGACAAGCGGGATCATGGACCCGGCATGAGCACACCACCCCAGGCTGTGTTTTGCAAGCTCCTTGCTCGCATTAGAGGGCGCCACGGTCCACATGGTCGTTTTCTGGGGTTTGGTGTGGAAGACGTCGATGGTGGGACGCAGCACGAGGGAGCCTTTCCCACTTCGAATACGCAAAGTTTTGCTCATGACCTGACTTTCATAACACAGCAAAACGTAGATTTACGAACACGTATTAACACGTTAGCTGCGTCGAAGACCAGGCTCATTCGGTTACAGGAATGAGTCAAAGATTGCGTAAGTCGACATTTCAGAAGAGCTAGCACGGAGGGAGTATTCTGCTTGCTCAGTCACTGAACGACTATCGCTACTGTAAGGTTAGGGATTCTGTAGTCGTAATATTCATCTTGCGTTTCAAGAATAATATCTCCGCCGCTTGGAGGCATTAGCAAGCATCTCATGATCACTTTGAATACAGCTGTCATATCTAATCTTTATCCCACCGATGTCAAAACGGATTTGGAGTGCAAAGGTCTATTCGTGTTATTACCTTGTCAATGCTGAGGCAGGGAAGATTCAGAGAACGTTGCAACGCGTCTATCTAATACAATAGTCTATTCGGTTAACCTGGACAGGTTCAGTTGATCATGCATTGAAATGGTCGGAATAATGTGAATCAATCAGTGACTTGATGCAATGCTGCTCGCGTAAGTCGGGTACCTAGCTCCTCATGCTGCTTAAACGGCACACACTGCACGCGGCCTGAGGCGTGAAGACGTTTACGTCACAACAAATGTATATTTATTTCCGTTTTCATGACACTTGTACAGAACCGGTCACACAGGCAAGATCATGTTATACATTGGACAACGACAAGAGAAACTCGCAGGGCCAGTAACTCTGGAAGATCTGTTCTATCATTTGGTGAATGATATTTCACGATGATACTTATAGATACTTACCACTTGCGAGTGGGCGGCTTGAGAGGGACGTTCTTGACAAAGTCCTGCGCGTGGTCGCCAAGCCTGTCGACGATGTCCTGCCTCACCTTCGCGTATATCTCTTCGTTAAGCACCATGTCCTGAGTGTCTAGAAGACAAACGACCATGAAGTCAGCAGCAGAAAGCGCGCTCAAAGGCGAGACATACTGTACTGGAACGCAACCGAGTCGGCACCGAAGTGGAAGAAGAGGATGTCTCCGTCAAATCCGGAAGTCTCGTAGTTGTAGGCCCCAATGCGCCACATCACGTTCGAGCCAACATCGCGGCTGCAGAACGGAACGCCGGAGTCAGGAAAAATGCACCGGGTAGAATGCTGAAACCGGGACGTACACACACACGCCCGACTGGAAGTCGGCTCTGGTGTCCTCCCAGGAGTGCGACTTGAACAGCGTGTACGCGCCCTCAGTGTCGGGACGCTTGAGGGCATCGATCATCGCCTGGAACGCCTCGACGAGCGTCGGAGTGAGGAACGCCTGCATGATCGAGATGATCGCCTTGTCGACCGTGCCATAGCTGCTCGCATTGGCGAGATCGATGAAACTGGCAGCAGAAAGAACGTCAGCGTCGTCTCATCTGCCGTCCAAGTGCGCAGGCCCTGTACCTGAAGCTCTGAACAATCCAGCCGACGTTCTCGAGCGTGTTCCTGTACACTTCGTACCACTTGATGGCCTGGTCCTTCTTGTTACGGTCGTACTGCGCGTTCGCCGCCCACTGTGCGAACAGCGACGAGTTCATCACATCGGACTGCGCAGGATGAGTTTTTTCAATCTCAGTTCGTCGGAGAACATTGCGCGCAGCAGCCAACTCACCTTCTGCTGTCCGGACAGGTTGCCGACGAACGAGATCGCGGAGCTGTCGACAACTGCAGCCGTGTCTTCATCTGCAGCAGCAGCAGCGGCCGCTCCGCCGTGCCCCACGCCAGTCGAGGCCGGCGGAGGCGGGATGGCGAGCTTGACGTTGCGGACGAACTTCTGGTGGTCTTCAAGAGTGGCCATGTTGAAGTTAGAGCTGAGCTGGAGTAGACCTGAACGAGATGGGTAAGGAGTACAGAGCTGTCTCACCGAGGCTTTTGTAGCTAGCAGTGTCGCCGCCTGGGCGCAAAAACATAAGTTTTGTCATAAAGAGCATGAAAACCTGCTTTGACGCATCAGAAGGACCCTGAAAACACGAGGCGGGGAGCAACCATGAGCTGCCATGCTGCCAGAGACGTATGCATGGATGCTCGAAGTCATCGTTTCAGCATACGTGTGTTCCACCCTGTTCTCCACAGCCGGCTCTTGCACAATGACGGCTTGACCGAACCAGACCAACGGAATGCCATCGTGATGACCTTTACGAGTGTCGCTGCAGAAGCCAAGAGTCATCGGGTCAGCTCCGTCTCCGACTGAGGAAAGAACGCTGCTGTTTAATTTATTTTCCTACTCCATCCTGTGCGATCCCGAATAGGGCTTAATACTACTAGAGGAGCCATCCTTGTCTAGCGAGGGTAGGCAGATGGGGATAGTCAGGATACTGCAAAGACGAGGACTTTTCTGGATGGCAGAAGGAACGATTGTATAGCATATACAATTTCGGTCCGATCAGGAACGTTCGACTTCAAGCTTCGTATTCCTCGGTACGACTTTGCCACGTCAGGCTCGGAGAACAATCGGTGGCAGCAGCCTGCAGGGATTCCGTCTGATCTTGAGTGCAGTTTGACCTTCGTCCACTCCCAGAATGGGTCAGTCACTTGCCCAGAGGAATATCAAATACTGCGCACATTTTAGATGGGATGCAAAAGGGCAGATTTAAAGTTGAGGTGACATTGACCACATGATAGTGCAGTTAACGGCGCCTCCCAAAATTAATGATAACTGATGCGGTACTCTAATTGAACGCAGCATTTGATGTTTTTATGTTGGCTGAGCGCTGATTACATAATGATTCTCACGATAGCATATCAAGATCAGTCAGAGTACAGCCCTGTCATCGTCGGCGACGATGAGCTCGACTGTTCGAGGTATAATAAGCCTCAAGGTGAGACCTATCTTCGTACCCAAAATTATGCTCGATTGCCACTTAAACTTTAAGCGTTTGCTCGGTTCGGCATGATGTGCGCGACATTGTACAGTACAATTCATGTACCTGTCGTTGAGCTCGGTGGGTGGTGAGGGCGATGAGCGCGAAGGGCAGCCAGGTCCAAAAGTGGTCAAGTTCAAACTCAACCAGCATAGGTCACCAGAACCGCGAAGATCCCGATCGATCGTGGGCCTTGTGATGTCGCAACTGACCTGGATGCTCCAGAACATATCCGCCGGGCATCGGTGAAACGTGATCTCCGAGAACAGCAGCAATGGAATCGAGTTCGCTTGACTACTATAGCTACGTTCAGTCTGACTTGATTGATTCTGTTGTTCGCTAGTTCACGGGGGGCCTGTGACCAGTGAACGAACGAAGGGTCGAAGCGCATGCAGTGAGACTATTCTAGCAGCGTCATTCATGCTCCGCAGCCGCCGCCGGCAAGTCATCATTCAGAATGAAATTGTAAATCCGTGCGGAGTGGACGTGACAAACGTCCTGGCAATGCCGATCAGATGTTCAGGCTCCTGGCTAGAAGAATTGCCACCGACCGATGAGGACGCTACTCTTCAATTGACTACTTTGACAGCAATTGAGCCGGGAAACTGACAAGCTCAGCCAAGAACTCATACACAATCAAGGTTCATTGTCTATAGGCTCCCGAACAAGAGGCACTCCAGTAGCCGACAGAAAGGATCCATCGTCGCTATCATCCATCAGGATACCGGCAAAGTTCCTTTCACATTGTGTCCTTTGAGAAAGTCCCGCGTTCACGACGAATCGGGAAGAATGACAGTATCATCTGCCCTCAAAGAAATCACGAACCTTCCGGTCGACCGTTCTCCTTGTGATGTGTTACTCACCGCATATTGATGCAGCGTGCTCCAGAACGTGTCTCCGCCAACTGACGGAGTCCATGTTCCATGCATCAAGTAAAAGCGGCAAGCAACGGTGATCGGAGAAAGGTGATATCCGCAGACAGGTACGATGGAACCCACATTGAAGGCATAGGATAATGAATTAACACGGAAACTCTGAAACAAAGCCTTCGAATATACGGCTGAAACCATGAGTGATTCAAAGGAAAGACATCGATGATAATAGGTCAAGATTTACATCAGACTTTTTGCTGCGCGAAAACAATGACGTCTCAGGCATGAACGATCACTTCCATTCGCGTACAAAGCCATTCGTACCTCCTATTTGACCACTGTGGGTACGTTCACTCCGAGTTAGCTGATTTCCAAGCCACTGTCCGCAATCCGATCACTCGTGACCGAACAAAGGGTCGAATTATACGCGCATTGCGGCCACGCAGTGAGACTATTCTAGTAGCAGCATCATTCATGCTTCAATGACGCCGGCAGTGATGGCGGGTCTCGGTAAGTCGTCTACTGAATGATTGAAATTGTAAATTCACGGCAACGGAATACTCTCTAACACTGCCGATCAGGGCTCCATGCATCGAGCAGGAGTGCCAGACATCGGCCATCGGCGAGAGGGAATTTCCGAGAATAGGGTCAGTAGAATGAACTGACCCGCCTTGAGACCCTCGGCGTTGGAGAACACGAGTATTGGCTTCCTAGGGTCCTAAGTCTCTCAATGCTCCAAATGATGCGTGCTGGCATTCCAGACTCCACTGATCAGTGCGCCTGACTATTCAGACCCTGAACGTGCGCAAGAAACGTCTGCAGAGCATGTCCACTTCCATTCGCGGTTTGCTTCCCGCCTGACCACTATAGATACGTTCAATCCCAGTTGGCTAATCTACAGTCTGCTGTCCACCACCATGTCTGAGGTCGTGAAACCTCCTGCGCGCAACGATATTTCCGTGGCCTCCTTCGGCCTGAATGCCTTTAGCGATCTCTCGCCTCAGCAGAAGGTAGCTACATTCATTGATCGCATGTACGATGCTGAACAATGCGCCCAACAGGAAGATGCTGTGTACTCGATGTTGTTCGGCCGTTTTGCCGCCAACGGCAGCGCAGATCCGCGCGACGACCCTCAGAAGTGGGCCGCCCAGTTCCAATCCAACCTGGAGAATGTCGGCTGGGTCGTGACCTCGTCGTCAGTTTTGCTTTCTATTACAGATACGGTTGCACGGGTTCTGACGAAAGCGCCGCAGGAGCAACTCGACAGCTACGATCAGAACGGGCAGCGTGGACGACCTGGTGCTCACTGCACTGGAGAATGAGACGACGTGGACCCGTCACGAATACGCTCTCGCCGTTCGGGCATTGTACGCGCTTCAGGCGGCCGGTGCCGACTCAGAAGGGCAAGAACTCATGAATGGCGATGCGATATCGAAATCGAAGCATGCTTCATTCTTCCAAATCGCCGTTGCAGTGTTCGTTCTGTCTCGCCTATAGTACGCGCTATGCTTACGATGACGATGAATCGACAGCCCCGCTGAAGGTAACATCCAACTGCGCCTGCTCACCTTCTTGCTCGAGATGACCGACGTGGAGATGACGTCTGTCCTTGGGACCAGATGGAATTTGAAGCAAGCACAGTGGACCACCAGTGAGCCTTCCGCTCTGGCTTGGTAGTGTAGTCTCAAGGCGATGGATGCCTTTACAGCGCATCAGACTATGGAGTTGAATGAGGAAGTCTACGCGAAAGTCCGCGATTCCATTGCTGACCGACTCCAAGGAGCAGGCGCCCTCGAAAGTATCGCTGCAGTTCCTTTCTGTGAGTCTAACGTCCTCGTGAAACCCGACCGTATATCTGACAGACGAGAATTAGGATACCTAAGTGGATAGCAAATTCCAAGGAGATATGATCAAAGGTCGTTCCCTTCTCAGGCCCTATCTGCCTCTGTAACACTGTCATCGCTCACGTATGCTCGTGTTAGAAGAACAATGTTATGCTATTGGCATTACTCTCACGTTGTAAGTATGCGATTGGCTCACAACCACTTGAGCATACGCGAGAATATCGAAAGTGGATTCCTGTGGGACTTAGTTTGTCTCTACGTCGTTCAATGGATAGACCGAACGCTCCCTTGTCGTTTATGTTGCATTTTTGTCGCATGCCAGAATTTATGGATGATGTCTGACTTTCGTGTCTTGCTACCTTGTGCCGGATTCGGATACGCTGTAAATTGGGCAGGTCTAGTTCCCGCTCTTGCGTCAATTGAGTCAGTCTTTCTCAGCGATTGTACATCATGAACCAGACCCGGCACCCGTTCAACTTTACAATTGGTCTCAAACAAGCTCCCTACACACGTCCTGAAACATTGACCCTCGAAGCTTCTGGGATGCAGGATCAATGCCGTGGCTCGAAGATGGTCGCAGGACGCCATATGTGTTGCGTTTGCTCTTGCAATGATTCTTGCCACACCACGGTGCCGGACTGATCGGCTTCGTTTTCGTACTGCTAACCTGCGCGTCGCGTGTTCACATCGCATTCTCCCTACTAGTTCCCAGGCAGTTTGCCGTCTGGAATCCGCCATGGGTGTCTCTTCGACCAGTGCTGTAACCTCTCAGCTGTTGCTACTTGTGTTTCATGGCCAGTATAGCGACCAATAGCACGCCTGAACAACGTCGGGTGTGCAAGTTCTGCATCTGCTGCTAAGAGCTCACGTTCTATGCCCTTCGTCTGCAGCTGCGACCGAGTCCATACATTTGTCAGTTCTCACGTCTTCTGCTGTTCAACGGTCCTCGAGGCACGAACCTTCAAGTTCCTCCGCCGCGTCAACTCCGGCTGGACGATCATCCGCGGAGTCCTCATCCACTGCGTGAACAACCTGCTTTGCAACTAACGTTCTTTCCTCTCACCATGATGGACTGATTCTCCTGTGGCCAGTTCCGCTACATCGGCAGCTGTTAGTGCGTCAGCAGTTATGTCGTCTTCCGCCGGCTTGACGTCCGTAAGTACACGGAGTAATATGGCCGCAATTTCTACTTCGCCGTCCCCTTCAACGATGTCCTCGCAAGAGACATCGGGCCAATCCCCGACTGAGTCGAGCACTCATTCCACCGAGTCGTCCACTGCGTCGTCAACAGCGTCGTCGACTCAGCAGTCGAGCTCGACGCCGACGACTTCGTTATCATCCTCCCAAACTCCATCCCCTACTTCGTCCTCGTCAAGCGCGAATTCATCCTCTCAGCCTCCGCCTTCATCAGTTTCGTCGTCGTCGTCTTCTGTGACGTCGTTATCGAGTGCTGATTCCGTCACGAGCTCTCATACATCAAGCTCTACGTCCTCTCAGCCACTTACCTCCTCCGCAACGCCTACTGTTATAGCAACGACTACAACTCCCGCGACGTCATCCGCGACTTCTGCGACGCCCGTGCCCACGTCCTCTAGAACGACTTCGATCCGCAGTGATGTTGCAACGTCTTCGAGCTTAGGGGGCTCCTTCACCAGCAGTCAGGAGACGTCAGCAACGTTCGTACCGTCTGAAAAATGTGGATCTTGTGCTGATGGGATCTCGTTTATTCTATAGCATGACTTTCAAGAGCATCGTTTACATCACGACTACAAATAGTCAGGGTCAGACCGTCACCTCTGCTCCTCCATACGTCACAGAGACCTCCATGGTTACTGGGAGCAACGGAGCAGCGAGTTATGTGACGATTGTTGCGGCAAATCCGACGCCGATAAGCGTCAACAACGATGCTGCCTCAATGTCTGAGTGAGTGATTGTATTGTCATCTATTCAACGGCGAATCACGCTCTGACGCTGGGCGTAATGTTTTCCCCTCCAGATTCTTCCGTGATAAGGGCGCGGTGGCTGGAGTCTTCCTGATCGTTGGCCTAGCTGCTGCCACGATCTTGATCTTTATATTCTTCTGCATCCGCCGGCGGTTGCGTGCGCGAAGAATAGAGCATGACACAGTGGTTGCGTCCACGCTCGCAGCGGCGGGCTTCAACCGCGCGCCAGTTGACCGCGATGACGAGGCACCGAACATGTCTCAGCGGCTGAGTTTGCAGATGACTGGCAACAACGCCCTCCGCGATGCTACGAGGACTTTGCTCGGCACGCGTGGACGACCGTCATCGCGTTACTTGGATGAGCCTGTTGCAGGCCCGCAAACTACGCGATGGAACGGCTTCGATCCATATGCAGCTCTTGGCACGGTCCATCCGCCGCTACCCGCGACACTCGGGTTTCAGCGCAAGGATGGGTACGCGCCTGCACGGATGAACAGCCCTCCGCCTGACACGTTTGTTGGACGGCCAGTGTATGGGTATGGCTATAGCACAGATGGCACGAGCTCCGCTGGGCTTGGACACATCGCCGGAACAAGCGCAAGCAGCCATGATTTACTATTGGGATACAGGAGGTATGAGGGCGAGACGTCCACGGCGACGAATGTGAGTAACACGGATGTGCTTTCCCCTCCGCCGAGGAACCCGAAGAGGCTGGAGAAGAGTGGAGGTGTAGGGACTAAGGTGGAAGAGGATGTACCTGCGAGGGACTCCGCGGCGTCGTCGATTTATTCCGTTGCGAGCGAGGACCCGTTCGATGATCCGACGACATCACGGCTAGTGGTGAGTAGTGAATTCAGTACTGGCGACATTTTGGAAGCTCACTGGCATCTAGATACGAAACCTGCCGGACAGCAGCAGCGCCGGGGGAGACGCTTTCAGGGAGCCGTCTCGGCAAGATTGAACGTAATGGCCTGCGCCTCCTGTAGACGAGTCATGATGTTGTGATATTGAGACTTCCGGTGTGTTTGTAGTTTTCATATCGCTTCTTGCTTTCAGTGAACTTTTCGTACATTCATGACGACGTACATTGGCCGCTCCTAACACGTATATATATGGACATGCTGCCGCGTATCACGGACACTAGACTCAAGTTGCCTCGTTGCTATTCACAGGACATTTCAGTTTGTCTGTAGTCTACCTTTGATGGATTTTGGCATGAAATACCGGATGGTGCAGTGCATAGTCCCAAATGAGAGATATAGAATCTAAGCAGTGTTTGTGCACCATTACTATTTCAGAGCAGGCAGCAGGAGGGAAAGTTGAGCCTTTCCTCTGCTTAAGCACTCCTTTCTCACTTCCCTGTGGTGGTGAACACAGCATGTCTGATCCAGTTTGTGGGCCATTGTATGATTGCAGGGTCACAACTTCTTCGCACACAGCTTTCAAAAAGTAAAATTGCAAAAACCACAGCACCTAGGATTCCCGCGTGGTCCCCCACCGTGGTACTAACTAGGCGGCACTCTGGTTAACTGCGCAGATCGGACGGGATGCGGTGCTTTCAGAGTCCTATGGCCGTGGATGGACAATTTGCTTTTGGGTCTTCTATAACCTGTTCTTTCATTTCGGAACATTTTGGAATTGAGAACCTTCTTAACCTGATACTCTAGTTCACCTTGATCTTGACTGGTAGAGAGCCTTTCTCTTTCTTCCAGGGTTTGGTACATCTGCAGTATTTTATATCAACTTCACTGGCTGAGTATGGGCTTGCCTTTTTTTTAAATGAACGAAAAATGGTTCATAGAAGACCCAAAAGCAAACTGCACATCTACGGCCATAGGACTCTGAAAGCACGCGCAGTTAACCAGAGCGCCGCCTAGTTAGTACCACGGTGGGGGACCACGCGGGAATCCTAGGTGCTGTGGTTTTTGCAATTTTACTTTGCGAAGAACAAACTGCCAGATCAATACCGCCGACTCGGGATTGCAGTGCAGCCACACATACCCGCCATCGGCAGCATCCGCACCGTACGTGAGACTGGACTGAATATGCTGCGCCGCCGACCATCCGCGACCGACGGAACAGGGCTGTCACTACAACGACGTGACTGGTCGATGACACGAGTTCTCGTTCCCTTCACCTCCTGAACCGGAACCACCATGACAGATAGCAAGCCGTCACCATCGCACATTGTCGACGAGTCCGAACAGCCTGGTGCTGGACCGTCGACTGCCATCAACCTTCCTAGCTCTGATGAAGCCGCACCGAGCTACAGCAGCCACTTTAAGGGCCCGGAGCAGTTCGTACCTCAAGGAGGTGAAGAGCCCCCTCCAGCGTTTACTCCATACGAGGCAGAGTACTTCGTTTCCGGAGCGCACGGTGCCATCGTCTCGCACGACTCCCACTTGAATGAAGACGGTCAGTTTTGCATTCTTGCCATTGCAGTCAAGCTTTGCTGATCGAGCCTCACAAACCCCTCAGGAGAGGCTTTATACCGCTTTCTGTTGTCGCATGCCGAGTCATTCCCCGGTGTCCACGTTCGGATATACGGCTCACATAAAGAAACTGTCTCTCATTTGGTGGCTCGCCAGGATAGCTGCGGTCAACGCCACATGGTGCGCGAACACGACACTGAAGAGGTCACAGGCATGTACGCCTCCTGTCTGGTTTCACTCGCAACTAATGCGGTTTTGCGCTCAGATTTCGACTTCATGATAGACGTAGGGCAACACATTGCATCAGGTCCGATCCATTGGAGTGTGCCTGATGAGGAGCCAGCGTATAGAGGAAAGATGTACAAAGAGGTAGACATATACGCCAGCAACCAGAACGCCGACGAAGAGGAGGCATTGTTTACAACATTGCGAAGGAAAGCTACGAAAGAAGAAATCAAGATGGCCCGATCGCATAGAGAGGAGAGGATGGCAAAAGGGCTGCCTCCTTGGGCTGCAATAGACGAGAGTCAAGCGGGCCACGGTGCTGATGCCTTAGCAATACAGGCCAACGTACTGAAGTCATCCAAGACTCTTCGGCAGTGGGCCGATGAATACTGTGCCAGTAACAAACTACTGAAAGAGTTCACCTACCGAAAGGTACCGTCAGAGCCCTTAACTCATGTTCATGTCAAGACCCCTTATTTTCATTGCACGGCAATGCGTCATCCCTACTAGGTCATCTACGGCTGGAATCTGGCCAACTTAGAGGCAGCCATCAGCGCCGCCGTCAAATCGACATACTACACGGGCAATTTCGAAGTGCATTTTGAGCTGACGAACGCCAAGATCCACATACGCCCTGACAACTGGCTTTCACGCACGCTCTCAAACAAGTGGCTAAAGTTCCTGCTTTTCCTCTTCCTCATCTATCCCTTCATCTGGCTGTACCAGCGGTTCGGTCGGCGCGGTGGTGGTCGTTGGGAGGTTTGCGGCGGCGCCTATGCGCTGAAGACGTGGCAGCTCGTCGACGCATCCACCAGGGAGAGCTCGACGAAGTCTTCGCCGCCGCCCCCGTTCTCGACCTTGGACGCCGGCATCCTTGATGATAGGACAATGCAGACACCATCAGGGATGGCAAAACTTGTCGGTCTGAGAGAGGGAGAGTGGTTCCAGCAGTGGGAAGGCACGATTAGGAGGGCGGTGACCGGTCGGCTGAGGTCACGAATTTCATTGCGAGAGCCAGATGACGGCAGAGCTACCGAGCCAGCGATAGTGCTAGATGGTTACAACGGCAACCTGCTCATACAAGGCACGGAGCCCGGCAACTCAGCTCTTTAAGGTCGGCGTCACTTATTGAATAGTTGTTCTTGGAACAAATTATAACGCTTCGCCTTGACTTGCTTGGTGTGCGATGCGGGAACAGCAGTGTTTAGTGGTACTGCGCGGAACGTCAGGGGCAGGCAGTAGTATGTGCATGGAGTATGAACAATGGAGGTATTTACGATAATACACGCCGCGTGAAGCTGGAATCCGTGCAGGCCATGCGATTACGATTTGGTAGACATAAAACCCACGGTGACCACTAGATGAGACGAGGATATGCGGCTGGGAAATACGATGACTCTGGCCAATATATTTTACAAGGACGCGCCATGCAGGTTATGCTGGCGAAGTGAGGCGCGTCATGGGCGGAATATGGACGGGAAGGCGTTCGTGCGCTATCGATGCCGATGTCTCTTCATAATCGCATTTTGTCCTTGATGCTGATCAGACGCAGCGGAAGCATCGTCCACCAAGGTCTCTTCATCCAACGGGCTCGTAACATCTGCGGGCCTGCCCGACGATGGTCTCACACGGTGATTATGCGCCCAATGGCGTGCGCGCTCTGCCTCCGTCCTGTCCTCGCCCAGGAGAAATGCCGCGGCTGTCTCGAGGAACCACATATTCTTCTTGATGAAGTGCACGACGATCGTCCCGCCAACGCGCTTGTTCTCGTACTTCGCAAGTCTGCCCTCACGGCGCTGCCATACCGTCCACGGGTTGACCCCGCTGGCTAAAATGCGAATGGGGAGATTAGAGATGCAGAAAGGGATAGCAGAAGTGCACATTTCTTACATTCAGTCAGCCTGGACATCTCGCTGCCCTCTACGAGTGCCTCAATGCTGGTGTCCTGGTCCAGGTAGGGTAATGGTGGACTGTAACGAGTGCCGAACTTGGACACCGTCGACCGTGACCACGTAGACGGAATAGGCGCATTGAGACCAAACGGCGATGGGATCGCGCCCGTAGTCTGGGCAGCGAGCTCCAGCGGTACCGAGCGCGAAATGTCGTCCATGACGCCTTCCTGCACTCGCCTCGCCTCAGATGGGAAGAGGAAACCGTGAGAGTATCTGCAACGCACAAACGTGACCCAATGAGCAAAACCCTGTGAAAATATTAAAAAACATGCTCACACGGTGCTCGCTCGGGGATGGTCGTAGATCCAACACCGCTCGCTCGTCCACCGAACCTCGTCCGCTCTGGGATGTAGTCGCATCCACTTGCTCGTCTGCTTGTCCTCTGCGCCCTTCTTCAACTCCGCTACCTGCGGGTCATGCGCGATCCAATCTACCAAACTCCACGACAGTGCGTACAACTCGCCAGCCATGAAGCGGTTTTTGACGAGATAGCCCCAGAAAATAAGCGGGTCCGTAGAAGATAACGCTTCATTCACTGGAGATGACGGAGCGCGCTCTGTCTGCGTCGTAGTAGGTGCAACGAAAGCATCCACGCGCGCCGCAGTAGAAGCAGCAGAGAACGTGAGGTCTGGAGTAGTGGCTGAGTCCAGGATCGAGGCCGACTGCGCCAAAATTGTGGAATCAAACGAGCCCTGAGAGTCAGAAGCGGACGCAGAAGTCGAGAACTCTGTGCCGTTGTCAGCGCGTGGGTGCTTCTGAGGCTTCGCATGCAGTTCGACGCGCAATCGTGCTTCTAGCTCCGCCAGTATGACAAATGAATCATCATCTGTCTTCACCACGTAGTCGGGTCTTACCCACAGTTGTGGGTGGCCCGTGGCGAAGTCTTGCCGAGCTTGTATCGGATCATGCGCGGCTGGTGCTCCAACATAATGCGCCTTGTTCGCGTACGACAAGCCCTGTGGTACGCGCTCAAACGTATCGAAATAGAGCGGCGGCACCCACGCGTGCTGCGCTGCCCACGAGAAGTACGCATACGTCTTGCCGTTGTTCATGTTCTCCGCGACAGGTAATATGATCATATCTTTGTACACTGCACCACACATCGGCAGTCAGTAGCGAAGGCGCACACAGTATGACATTAATGACGAACCTTCATTCTCGAGCATAATCCGCCGTTGCCATTCCTTGCGCGGCTGGCCAAGGATGAAGCGAACGATCGTCCGAGACGTTCCGACGCCCCCGTCACCCTCGCCTGCTCCGTCCCGGCTGCGCTGGTGGCTCGCCCACGACGAGCGGATGAGCATTCGACGCTCCACCGCGTTGTCCATCGAGAACACGCCTACGAACACTCCCGCCGGGGAGAGGGTATCCAGATCTACCGATGGGAATGTCGGAGGAGTGAAGTTCTCTGGTAGGGAATGCGGGAACGATGCGGTCGTCGGGAGGTCGTAGGAGGGAGGTGCAGTGGAGAATTGCGGGATGGTACAGTAGCCGCGCCATGGAAGAGGCTCTTTGTCAGGATTTAGGATATAGATCATTAGGAACGTGATTGACACGCCCAAGATTGTAAGGAGAAGGAGGGTGAGCAACTGCAGCAATAGTCAGCGAGACGATACTCAGTTACAACGTGGCCAGAGGCTCGCTGATATCAACGTCACGTACAATGGTAATGGGGGTCTTGGGAAAGAATGGATGGCGGATGAGAAGTCTTATCGCTCTCTTGACCGTCCTCCAACCACCCATGCGCTCTCTCCTTCGGCGTCTCCGTACCGCGCCCATAATCCACCAACGACGTCGCTCTTCTCTCCATTGTGATGACCGAAGATGTGCATTTCGTGCCGTGAAGGGCACGTCTTCATGCTCGCTGTCACTGTCCGAACTGCAAGACGACACGCCCGAAGAGTAGAAGAACGGCGAGGGAGAGGGCGTACGCGATGGCAACGGCGTGTTCGATGCGGTCGAATAGGGAGTATGAACATAACCTGCGAAGCCGCCAGAGTGAGGATAGAGCAGGGTGCGGTCGGAGAGGCGCTCCGCAGCCTGGGCGCTGAGGTCGGGAGAGGAGGGTGCAGAAGAAATGAAGGGAGTGCGCAGATGAGGATGGTCAAGATGCGTGCCCGAATGAACGGGCTGCTCCTCTTGGTCGCAGTCAGAGGCATTTTCGTCGTATTCATCTAGAGGACGTGGGGGTGTTGGTACCTGGGTGAGCTGGATGCGGGGGCGTGGTGGTGTGCTTCCAAAGACACTAAATGGAAAAGACATGGCGAGCAGAACAAGGAATGTGCGGAGAGTAGAACGAAAGGGCAGTTGAGCAGCGGTCGCGAAGGAAAAGAAAGCGGTGGGTATAATATCACGTCGCGGGGCGCTCAGAACCTGCTGTCTGCGTGGGCGCGGTAGGAGGCGGCGCGAGGAGCAAAGGCAGCTAGCACGGCCGCGGGCAGAAGAGATTAGACAATGGCAGCAGCTTGAGCGCAGGCCCAGAAATGAATCCACTCAAGCGTAGACAAGCAGGAGAACGATGAAGCCGTTACAGCGCGTCTGTGACCCATGCGCAGCCTCCGCTAAATACGTTTTTCACTTCCTTCCTCCTCCGCGCGCCGTGTCCACCTGCTCGCCAGAGACATCGTTCTGCACGCACTGATTACTCTCCTCAATCTGCGCGACGCTAGCCGTCTGGTTCCACGTGCGGCTGTTGATGTCGTTTCAGTGGTAGCGAAGAGCACGGCGCCATCAGCAAACACACGCTCTCGGCTTGCCCAGTCGGGTCACCGCCAGCAAGTCCTCATCTATTTTCGAAATTCATTCTCTTGCCCAGCTTACAGCTATGGCACAGCGATGCATCCGTCAAACAGTTCGGGACGGCTGCATCGCCCAGTTTACAGGTTGTTACTGCGCAGTGCGCACGGACTGGACTAGTCTTGACATCAGATCTGATGCTCCCAACTAGCATTTCTAAAATAAATACCACTTATCCTATGACTCGTATCGTGCCGCTTTGCAGTCGTCGCCTTCGTGGTCATTGTCGATGGCACCTAACGACTTCACTCAATACATATGTCCTCCCACAGTGCTTCATCGTCTCCACTTCGGCTTGCGGGCCGCTCGTAGTCGCCGCGCGGTGTGCCAAAAACAATGTGTACTGAACCAGGGTACGCAGTTATATCTTATGTCCTCATGCTCTTCGTCCTCCGGACCACAAGCACTCGAGTCATCCTCGAGTTCGCCTGTACTTCGTCGTATCTAAGCTTCTTGTTGCTGCGACGGTTTTCCTGCACCCTCCAGGTTTTCCTGCATCCCCCATATGTGCTCTGCGGGTCATGGAAGATGCGGCTATCGAACGTCAGATTCCCCATTCGGTCTGAACAAATGCCTGCGAGGTCAAGTTTACGACATTGCGGTCTTCTATCTGCTCCCATCTCTGACGACAGACTGTTAAACATTGTCGGTATTCTGCTCGGGCCACGTCCCGGGGGCCCGTCCTGGTGGAGGTCGTGTCAGATTAGGTCGGGCTTTGGCGCTGTTCACTGTTAGTACTGCAGTGCTAAGTCGGACCGCCACCACTTAGTCGACAAATTAGCCCTTGTCAGATCGTTCAGCTTTCTTGACGCGATCAAGTTGCCGCTACAATGACATTTTGAACATGATGACGGGTTTCAGAACCAGGCGTGAGTGTTGTTTAAATCATCGTGCCTCCAATAGATGCTTCTTGCCCACACGTATCAAATTCGTCGTATGTGTGTTATGTATGCCTCGCTCGGCATTTACACACTGCAAGGCAGTCATGTGTCTCTATCGCTTGTGTGTCTTTTATCTCGCCAAGCATCCCGACATTTTCTACAGGATCGACATTATAGGAGTCATCGATTCATCGAGCGCATCTGCATGCTGTTCCACGGGAATCCAGCTTTATAGATAATGTCCGCACTCCCCCCTCCCGGTTCCTGAATCGAGCATCCGACCAATCTCCGCGATATGCGCACAATCAAGGTGTGGACTTCGAGACGGAGCAATGTGACGTTCGGTGTTCCCGCGCATGGTGATCACTCGCGAGCGCTGAACCGAGCACGGCTGCACTGTTCTCTAGAACCTGTCATCGAAAGCAGACTGCAAACGCCTATCCGTCACGTCCACACCACCCAGGGCGGACTGACAGCTGCAGTTTATATGTATGCTCGCCAACTTGCCACATCGGACATCTTAAATCGCACGCGCCGGCGAGTTTCTGGAGGATTTATAGGGCTTCCAGAACAACGAGTGTGCGGGGCATATAATTTATTGATTATCCGTTTGCATATAATTGCAGCTCATTTGATGTTTCTTGATTAAACGTCCAGCGCCGAACTCCGTGGATCTATCCGGAAGAAGACTAGGTTGGATATATTGTAGCAACCTGAGTACTAAAGTACATTCCTATTCCATATCTTCTTGCAATTCACACATTCTGCAATCACCAACTGATATACTCAGCGGCGAGCAATCCAATATTCAGTGCAAACCATCCGCATAGATCTTCTGGAAGCTCGGCCTCTCCTTCATCGCGTCCCAGAACGCTGCGAGGCGACTTTGCCGTTCATCCGTTTCCGTCTCCGGCAGCGGCAGCCCAGCACGGCGGCGAGCCTCCGTAATGGAGATGCCCTTGGGCAACGTGAAGCCCGGGCCAACGTGTGCCTCGAGCTTGCCAACGACTGTGTTGCCATCCTCTTCAATCGTGCCTCCCGAGAGCATGACGATCCGAGCAAGCCATGCAGCAAGGTGCAGGTCGGCGACGGATAGCTGATCGCCTGTATACGCATACATCAGCTTGCAAATTAAATGATGCCGATCAACTGCCCGGAGCTCACCAAGAACATACGGCCCGATGAGCTCCTGATTGAGCTGCGGGAGCACCTCCTTGAGCCCAGCCCATGTCAACTTCGCGTCCTTGAGGTACGCCTCGCGCTTCTGCCTCTCAACGTCGTCCAGCGCGCTGGAAGGCTTCTCCGCGTCCTTAAACACGTCGAGAAAGTTCTCGGTGGCTGTTTTCTTCATTGTCCAGAATGCACGCGTCTTCTCAGACACATGAATCCTGTCAGCCGCACTGTCCTCGAGCAGTTGAGCGAGCGTGTTGCGTCGAGCGGATAACATAGGAACGCGTGCTTTCGCGAGAGCACGCAGGGACGCCTCGTCACGGGCACTGAGGTAGAGGAGCGCGTTGGGGTCCGCAGGTTCGGAGTGAAGTAGCGTGATGACCTTATCAGAGATAGCACTGAAGGCAATGGTCGCAGGACTGAGCGAGGGGGAGGGCGCGCTGGAGGTAGTGTGCGTGCGAGACTGGGTGGAACGCGATTTGTCGATGAACTCGACGATGGACTGACAGACAGGCAGATCGTTAGCCTTCATGAACGGTGATGGCATCTAGAATCCATGCCGCGAACCTTCGTATCTTGGAGAGCCTTATATCTACTCTCGATCTCGGGGGAGAGCGTGTTGTGAAGAGGCACAACAAGCGTAGGTACCGTTCCTGCAAGCTATCAGAGCGCGATGCAATCGAAGTCGCTGACACAGCGCACCGTGAGGATTCAGACGTAGATATTGTGGGGTAAAATTCTCTCCTTTGGCTGAAAGCAGTTTGAGATTCAATCATGATCCCTAGCAGATGCCGGGGAAAGTCGACATACCTAGATCTACCAGCTTTAAATCGACCTCATCAGGACCGTATCCCTTTTCCTCCCTGAGCTGAAAGGTTGATTCTGCAGCTCGCTGCGAAGGAACTCAAACTCACAATGCCATAAGTGCTGCATGCTATCGATGAGTGTAGATTCTGGAACATGTGTCGCTTCAACTCACGAGCAGACGGCCAGATCGCCGTGGGGAAGTAGTAGAGTGCAGCTTTTGGCACACCAGCAGACATGTTGAGGACGTCGTGTGTTCAAGAAGAGCCGGGATGTGATGGAGGTGGTTGAGCAGTCGGTCGCAAGATTTATAGGCAGGCGTGCAGTGGCTAGCCTGCCCTGCCACGCGTGCATGCGGGGACGGCCGGCGCTTGTCCGCCGCGATGACGTCGGCGGGGACAGTCAGGGCACGTTGCTGTCACACTCACACATCGCGTCTGTCACGCGTCACCTAGACGCGTCCCACTCACGTGCTGGCCTCTAGAATCTTCCCGCCGACCTCCTGTGCGTGGCCACTGCAATTGACCCCTGGACGCTTCACGATATATCATACTCTCCGAACTGTGGACGTCTCACAGTCCGAAATGACCACTCTTAGGTATGTACGTACAGATAGATCTCCTATCGATCGCGCTTCAATTGAGTGTGGCACACAGACACGAGTTCTATGAGACAGATGAGAAGCTCACTCTCTCTGTCTTTGACAAGGGCGCAGATCCCGCAAATGTGCAAGTGACGTTTGGCCATCGTAGTGTGCGCTTGCCTTGCTTGCGACGCGTTCCTGCCGTGCATTGATCCTCGTTTGCTGTGGCGCCTTAGGTCACATACGAGAACGGCGACAAGAAGCTCCATCTGGAGCCCCTGAAGGGGCAGATCGACACAGAGAAGAGTGACTACACGGTGGGCAAGTTCAAGGTCGAAATTCGCCTGGTGAAAGTAGTACCTGGGCGCTGGGGTGCGCTCGTCGGTGATAGCCCGGATCGTGAGTCCCTCCACGAGGTTTATCGCGCTGTTGCACTTGCTCACCGTTGTGCGCGGGAACAGCCCTCGCCTTCCCAACAGGGAATGTTAGTCCTCCTAGAACTGAGCAACCACACAAACCACGCAAGAACTGGGACGCGGTCACTGCCGAAATTCTCTCGTCCGAGAAGAGCCCCTCGTCGTCGGACGACCCCAACGCGGGCGGCGATGCCGCCGTCAACGACTTCTTCCAGAAGCTGTATGCGGACGCGGATGAAGACACTCGGCGCGCTATGCTGAAAAGCTACCAGGAGAGCGGCGGAACCACCTTGAGCACAAATTGGGAAGAGGTCCAGAAGTCAAAGGTGGAAGTTAAGCCGCCTGAGGGCAGCGAGTGGAAGAAGTGGGGCGTATAACGTTCCTTCCGCTTGTCAATTCGGTTCAAGTTCTTATGTGCTTAGTTGTTTTGGTAATGCGCAAATCGGTCGATCTACATGGTTCAGTGCTGTCGCGCATGCTGTCTTGAATGCAAATCTGTTTTCCTCCTTGTCACTCGCACTGCATGTTCCCCGCTGCGAGTCCTAGAAGCCTGATGGTAATGTGGTTGGCAGGCTGTCGTCCACTCATGGTGCATGGATCATGGTATCCAATAAGGAGGTAATCCTGGCTGCTGACGGAACGTGCATCTCCAGAGGAACAATTGAATTCTCTCAATAGTGTTAACACATGCCTGCGGGCTCGAGCATATGATGCAACCAGTGTCTTCCCAGGCCGATATCAATCATTCTCACCACCACCATGTCCGGCCTCGGCGACAACATCGTCGTCAATGGATTCATGTTCTGCGAAAGGCATGGTGGCGAATACTGCCCGTACTGCACCTGTGACCATCGGTATGGCAATAATGGCGTTCATGACTTGCACAACGCCCTCCAAGAGCTCGTCGATGATGCCATACGCTTTGACCTGGAAGTACGCGCCATTATCTTTCAATGCTAATCAACACGGCTGGAAGATTGGAACTGAAACTCGTTGCTTGGAAACACAGGAGCGCACACCTCAGAACGCGTACGAGCGCGGCGCCGTCCGCGTCCAACCTCGCTCGGAGGACTTTAAGTGCCAGACGCACAACGTGAAGGATTGCGGGACGTGCTTCGACTGGGTTGGGATCGTCCGGAAGGAAATTGAGGACGTGATAGCGCAGGACAAGTGGCGGCAGAAGAAGAAGAAATACTTCGATCGTACTGATACTGACTGAGGAACCTGGCGTCATTAGTTGCAAAAGAGCTGTAATTTTAGTTTCCCCTATTCTTCGTTGTCCATGCAATTCAAGCTCTCAAACGCGCATGTCGATCGTCGGATGCGCGCGTACTAGTCCGATTGATACTCGATCTATGGCCCATTTCTTGCTTAAACGTGAACGCTTCCATCGTGCAAAATGACCAAACTGACCCTCATCGTTGCTGCAACACTCACAAATGGTATCGGCCAGAATTCACGTCTCCCATGGCGGCTATCCAAAGAGATGCGATACTTTGCGCGGGTCACATCAAACGCGCCCGAAGGCAGCGCGAACGCGGTGCTCATGGGCAAAAATACATGGGAGAGCATCCCGACAAAGTTCAGACCCCTATCGAAGCGCATAAACGTCGTGATAAGTAGCAATAAGCGATACGAGCTGTGGGTCGACTCGTATGCATCATGACTGGTTCACTCGCTGAAAAAGCGCCAGAATGCCAGTGGACGCACCCACCCCACCAGCACCTGTCTACTTGCACTCCTCTCTAGAAACCGCGTTGGACAGGCTATCACATCCAGAGAAACTGCATATTTCCATACACCGATCATTCGTCATCGGCGGTGCGGCATTATATCGTGACACGCTGCATCTCCCGCCGTCTTCAGAGTCGTTCGTGGACCGCATCCTGCTCACACGCATACTGTCCCCGGCCTTTGAAGAATGCGATGTATACATGCCGGACTTCCGGGCGATGGAGGAAGCAAACACAGAAACGGCCCGGTGGAGGAAAGCATCGCACAAGGAGCTGCAGGATTGGGTAGGGTTCGAGGTGCCGGAGGGAGTACAGGAGGAAAATGGAATACAGTATGAGTTTCAGATGTGGGTACGCTGAACCCCTTCCAATCTATTCCGCGTAAGTGTCAGCGACCGCATCCCACAGTCGTAAGTTTTGTGGTCTTGCGGGAAGGTGAATAGTCGCCACTAGCAGAACCGTCATCCTTGTCGCTATAACAGGGAGTGAGACAAGTTTACGGAGAACGAGCCTGCGGGGGATATACCTGCTTATGCTTCGGATTCTTAGAACATATGATGTAGATCCTGCCCTTGCGCTTGACGACGGAGCACCCATCGCACATCCGCTTCACAGACGACCGGACCTTCATCCCTCTCGCCAACATTGGTGTCGCCTGCATGGTTGCAGGGATTAATAAATGCGCGTGATTGTGCACATGAGGACCGGCGGACGCCCGAAGACGTGAAAGCAAAGGCCTGCTGGAGGATAGGAGTGCGCGAAACATGTTGGGCGTCGAGGAGGCGGTAAGACTCGCGCGACTGTGTCGGGGGGGCACACCTGCTTGTGGTCACGTGTAATCCCCGCCACTTTCACTGCCGTCCTTCCTTCAAGTTGTCTTCCTGTCATAATACACTTCCGAGTCTTCATATGTCTCGCTTATGTTCTTTGTGCTCTTTATCGTGCTCGTCTTTGTCTTTGCCAACAAATCATCTCATGTATTTTTGTTGAATGCCGTCCATGTCTCTCTGACCACCGTATAAAAGGTGCGCTGCCCCTTTGTGATTTTGCCATTCCCACTCATCCGCCTCGTCCCAGTGTCTATCCTTATGGTCATTGGCTTCTTCGCCCTCGCCGGTGGCTGGTGTTCCGCAACCGCTAATGCTCGCCGTGGCATTTCCCTCACACTCCCTCGCTGTGAAACTGAATGCTGTCTATCGTTTGCTCCGAAACTTCTTCCTTGACAGAGGACTGGTAAAAATGTACGAGTGGTAGTGGTGGCGGTTGGGAACCAACTGATGACAGTTCAGCTTCTACGTAGAATTGATGAAATCAGCATCACGGAAGACGACAAGATCCTGATCTACTTCACCATGATGGTCATACCCTGTTACGACGTCAGCTCCTGCTTGCTTCCGCTTATGCGACGACATTCAACAGCTGTCAAGGTCTCACTTCGATGCGGTCAGTGTTAAGCTCACTCGGCTAGCAACCCTCAAGACAACGATGGCAGTAGATCCTGTCATTTCCCCAAGGACAAATGGATCTGCCCGCGCATGCGTCAAACGTGATGCGAGATGAGCTGCAATACTTGCATAAGGCACACAACCTCAAGCTGCACGATCGGAAGTCGAGCGAAAGACGATGGAAATCAAGTACCTCGAACAAGATCAAGAAGAAAGTCAAGACCAGTCAACGCGGTACGTCAAAATTTTTGGGTTGAAAATTTTCATTGGGGCAATGTGCACTCTGTTCGTGGTCTATGGTCAGTTCTAATCCCATAACCTGATACTCACTCGTTTCCGTTATTTATTTAGCGTCCGCGATGTTAACTTATACCTATATTCATGTTGTCTCTATTCGCACCTCGTGGGCCTTTCTTATAGACTGAAGGCGGATATGGAACATTTTCTCGCGGAGCAACTCAAGGAGAACGAGAAGGTAGCAGCTGCGGCGGCATACTAGCTCATGTTCATCTCCCTCGGCGAATCCAACAACCGCCACGATCTCGCCCCACGCTCAGCGACGCTCAGCGTTCCACATCGCCTCCTGGGATGTGTTCAGTTTCCTCGTTGCCTCATCGTCCAAATACAACTAATTTCACTTACCATGAAATTTCAGTTTGAGTTGGCGATTTGTACATGATGGATCATTGAATCAAGGTTAGAGTCAATAGATTTGTCTATAGCGTCTTACACCTTCTGGTGCCGGAGCGAAGCGATGGCTTTGCTTGTATCAGATAATGTTTCTTGCCTTTCGCCCCCATCTTGCTCCTCGTTGCTTTGCATCCGCTCTCCGTTTTTCGTCGAATCCGTCCAGGTCCTTCTCCAGCGACTTCCTGACCAGAATGCCTCGCCCAGCAGAAACCGCGAACTACAAGGTTCGACAGATTGTGGATGCGTTATCGCGGGCTCACGGTTCACCGTAGTTCCCTCTCAATCCAACCATACGATGCTGCGCGTCAAGGACCCGAAGGTGTCGCTGAAATTCTACGTCGAGGTGTATCGCGCTTTGCTGTTGCTTTTGCAGCGATGCCCGAGCGCCGACGCTCACCATGCTTATTTAGGTGCTTGGGATGGGTCTCGCGGACAGTAAGCCAGGAGCCCTTGATCCCTCACTGCCGCATCGACTGATCACATTGCAGAGGCTGAATTCGAAACATTCACGCTCTACTTCTTCTCCTACAACCACGGCAGTGAGACCACAGACCACGTCACGCGTTGTCTTCGAGCTGACGCACAACCACGGCATCGAGTCAGACCCCAACTTCCAGGGTCCGGCAATAGCGATCCCGGCCGCGGCTTCGCTCACATCGCCACCGCCGTGCCCGACGTCGAGGAGGTCTGTGAACGCTTTGAGCTCCTCGGGGTTAAGTCTCAGAAGCGCCCCTCGGACGGAGCGCCTTTCGGACGGGAAGACGTTCATCCTCGACCCCGATGGGTGAGTGGTTGCGGTGTGTTTCTCCGGCGTGACTGGCCACTGGCCAGCTGACAGGGTATCGCATGCAGCTACTGGATTGAGATCATCAAGGGACCACTGGCACCAGAACTTTCGTGAATTGGACTCAGTACTGAGGCTTATCTGTGCAGAACATTGACAATGTAATGTCTGCTTGTCAGAATGGAGGAATGCGGATTGGCATTGGAGAGGCGAAAGGAAAGGTAGTACACCGGCCTGAGATGGCGAGGCCCTTAGTTGGTTGCCCGGGCTGGTGGTGGCAGACGCTGACATTGCACGCGCACGCCCGGTGATAAGGCGAGCTTTGTAAATCACCAGGAAATCGACTTGCGGCTCGAGAGCCTCCTGTTTTAACTTGTTCTTGCTGGTATTGCTTGTACAAGCCGATAATTGCACAATAAGAAGCTTCCAACCCAGAAAAAAGTTCAAAACAAGAAGGTCCTGATACTTTCTCGAGCTTGCTGTCTTTTTTGGTGACGGCGAGCGGATGGAAGTGTTCTAGGCCGGATTTGAGTTTTCCTGGTGAGTTCAGTCCGAGATATTCAGGTCCAAATGCACCTGTACAAACCTACATTCGCATTCGGCGGTGAACAAATTGCATGCAGCTTGCAGCTAACGTGCTACCATGAACAAAACCGCGCCATACAATTTAATGACTCCACTGACAAATTGACAGACAGACCAACACGTTCCACTGATATATGAAAATCGCGGTGCGATCATGACTACTAGGATCAGAATGCTCACTCGCATGGGTGTCACGATATCCGGATATTCAGAAGTAAATGTTAGCGGTGTCGTAAGGACCGACCTCCACGAAAGCGCAGTCCAAAGCAATCGGGTACGCGCCCTGCACGCCATGCATAGACAATCCCTGTCCTACATTCTGCACCTTCAATCCGGCTACTGCCTTGTTCTGGTCAAAGGCATACAATGCGACGCGGTTGCCCGGCAGCTGCTTCGCGACGAAGCCGTAAGAGTCGTCACTGTCGTACCAAGCGAGGAGAGGCGGGGAGCCGTTAGACAGGCTGAGGTGCTTGATGAGCACCTGGCCACCATCCGGCGTGACGGTGTAGCCTTTGAAATAGCCACAGTCACCGATAGGCCACCCGTATATCGTAAGATCATCGTTTTGGTGCCGGCGATATCGGATGACGAGTCCCTGACCGCTTGGGACGGGGGCGCAGCCATATTTACCGCCGTCCAGGCTTACACCAAAGCCGAGTTCACTCCCATCAGAGAGCATGATCTTGTACCATTTATTGGTAAAGATGGCATTGCCGTTAATATCAAGCAGGTTCTGCAAGCATAACCTTAGCGCTGCCTTCAAATGAGACTCAAGACAAAGATACCCTACCCTCATTGTGCGCGAGAGACGGACGGGGACCGAGAATGGTTGCTATAGACTTTCCTGCGTGGATTACTGCAATGATGAAGTATGAACTACGAGGTGGTTTGCAAGTAGCAAGTCGTACTCACTAGTGCGTCAAATGCAGGGATTCATGGGAGACTGGAGTCAGTGAAGCTCCCCACGCCTTATATCTATCATATGGTATGGATTACATCAGGAAAACTCAAATCAACTTGTGACTCGAGAACCTCCTTCTTGACTTGTTCTTGCTGTATTGGCTTGTACAAGCCGATATGTGCACAATAAGAAGCTTCTAACCCAGAAAAAGGTCCTGATACTTTCTCGAGCTTACTGCCTTTTTTGACGGCAAGCGGATAAAAGTGTCCTAAGCCGCATTTGGGTTTTCCCGACGCGTACGCAGTGCTAGTCGACTACACAGTCTGCATAGATTTATTTTTCCACGGGAAACCTGATGCAAAAATGGTGAAAATATCTTATGTCTGGATATGGAAATAGTTTGGAAATTGGGCGGAGACAATTAAATTATGTTACGATTGTTTTACTGAAACATATCAGCAATAGTGAAACTATTTCCCAAAGGAAGATATTTCAGTCCAAAAATATGTGATACTGATATGTTTCGGTGAAGCAATTGTAACATAATTCAATTGTCTCCACCCGATTTCCAAACTATTTCCATATCCAGACTTAAGATATTTTCACCATTTTTCCATCAGGTTTCCCGTGGAAAAATAAATCTGTGCAGGCTGTGCTACTTCGGTGACGCATTCCGTGAAAAGGAGTGGTAGTAATAGAGGATGAGTAGTGCGCGTGATTGGTCGGCTTACCAGCATCAGCCATCGGATGGACAGGGTGAACACTGACTAGCCTTGCCAGAGTCCCCGCTCTTCGGCATCCCGG
Source organism: Laetiporus sulphureus 93-53 (assembly GCF_001632365.1). NCBI lineage: Eukaryota > Fungi > Basidiomycota > Agaricomycetes > Polyporales > Laetiporaceae > Laetiporus > Laetiporus sulphureus. The sequence goes on from NW_024468555.1 coordinate 109,725, forward strand.
CCCAGCCACTTCACGGGCGCCACGATGCTTGGCGCTAATCCATCTCGGTTGATATGGCAAGCTATCGTTGAACGGGACTTCCTCGCAAACAGGCAAAGCATTACCGGCACGGTCATTTCCGTTGCCAGTCCACTGTTCCCACCTGCATCTCTCTGCGCCCTGGGCACCCCTCTATGCGAAGGATTACATCTGGTATCAATATCGTAGCGCATCGAACTAATGGCTTCCAGAGACCATGACGTATCGGTAAACTTGGGCGGAAAGTCCGCCATAGTGGTATTCATCATAGCGCTTGTGGCCTTTGTCACTGAGACGCAGCTAAGCCAGGTAAGTTCCGCAATCTACGTGGGGCGAAGCAGGACGTCGGGACTGATTACGCTGCGTGTAGTATGTGCAAACCGAACTGGATTTCCGACAGCCCTTCTTGTTGTTGTATGTCTCAGAGATTCACTGCTCGTGTCGTACGTCTGAAGCTGACAACGGAGTGAAGCTATATCGTTCACTCATCCTTCGCCATAATGCTACCCTTGCACGTGCTATTCCTGACGCTGTCGGGCAAGAACTCTCCTCGCGCTCTGTGGGCCGGATTGATGCTGGCACTCCGACAACATCTTTCGCCCCCCACTGGCCCGGTCACTCAATCATCAGACTTTCCGACATGGAGACTTGCTCGCCTTCTCTCATTCTTGACGGCCGGCATGACCTTCCCTGCTTTACTGTGGTTCATTGCCGTATCTCTAGCTTCGTAAGTTGCATGAGACTACACAGAGAACTTACGCTGATCTGCGCAGAGTAACTGATGTCACCGCGCTGTGGAACACGAACGCATTCTTCGCGTACCTCCTCACCGTGAGGTTCCTCAAGCTTCGCTGGGACCCGCGACGTCTGGCCGCCGTCATTCTTGCCACGTTGGGTGCTACTGCTGTAGTCTATGGTGGTAGCACTGCAAACACGCCGGAGGCCAGCTTGTGGGGAAAGCGCTCCATTGCCTCGGTTCTCCGGAGAGCAGTCTTTGTCCCTTCGGCACCCCTCATCGGCGATCTGTTGACGCTCGTTGCGTCTGTCCTGTACGGCTTATACCAGGTACTTTACAAGATCTATGCCGCCCTACCGTCCGACCCCGAGGTACTCGATGATGAAGTCCCGACGGACGCCTTGTACAGACGACTTCCTACCTCATATGATAGCACCTTGGACATTGACGAAGCAGCTGTCAACATCCCCCAGGTAGCAGATGAAGCTGTCTATCCTCCGCCTTTTGGATTGTACCCCAACATGCTGACATCTGCTATCGGCGTGCTCACTTTACTCGTACTGTGGATACCCATTCCAATCCTCGACTACTACGGTATTTCTACCTTCTCTCTGCCCAAGACTTCGCTACAGGTGGTCGCAATCGCGGGCATCGCTCTTAGCGGCGTGGTGTTTAATGCAGGCTTCATGGTGAGCTTCTATCATACGCGATTATCTTGTCGATCTCACGTGTATTATGTATGCAGATCCTGCTGGGCGTCTGGGGGCCCGTTGTCACTTCTGTGGGAAGCCTGTTGACAATTGTCCTCGTATTCATCTCGGATATCATTTTCGGTGGCGCTGTTGAGACCATTACTCCCTGGGGCTTGTTGGGATCCGGCTCCATTGTGATAGCTTTTGCACTGCTTGCATATGATATGACGAGAAGACGACATCCTGCAGATTCCACATCCCATCCTTGAAAGTACAATGTCCTTCGAGTAACTTAGGTTCTCTATGTCTAGAAATCGCTTCCTTTTGGCGGTGCATAACCTCATACTGTGGTCGTGGTTGGTCACAGCTGTATGTGCTGGCAATCCGCTCCAAGAGATTCCATACGATCTATTACTCCCATGGACCCCGGCGACAATGAATACGTATTTCGACAAATGTAGCTACAGCACAAAATTGGACAGCTAATGGACCGGAATGCAGATGAGGAAGTTGAACCAGCAGCGAGATAGTACGAGAACAAACAATGCAAGTGATCAAGCCCACGTGGACCTCGATATATGCGCGAATATCGTACACGACAGAAGTCCGGGATCCCAGTGATTACTGAGAGCCGCGGCTTGAACGGGATGATGATAGAGGACAGGATTAAGTTAAGTTAGCGTAACATGACAGGCAGGGGCGCGCAACTGCCTCGTCCACCAAGGCAGCAAAGCAGAAGCAAGAGTGGCAAGTAAGCACAAGTGACGGCCTCCTGACGTCCTCCTCTAGCTGCGGATCTTGGCGCAACCGCACGTCTGCTGGCCGACTTGTGCTGTAGCCAAAGCAAATCCACCAATTATAATCGTATACCCACCATTCCAGGATATCTCTTGACTAGGTCAAGTCGTAGTAGCCATTAAGCTAACACGAACGAATGATCAAATAGACATTGATGCTTATCAGAATCACAACGTACGTCTTCCGCTTCGCCTTCGTCATCTCTTTCCGTAAGGCTGGACCGTCCAATGGCTTGAGCAGCTCAAATGCGCACAATAACTCCTCAGAAACACTGTAAATGGATATTAACATTTAGGGAATTGCTCAAGATAGATTGGCAAACAGACCTCATGCATGCACCATAGTTATCAAATTCTGCGCGGAGAAGCTGTGAGGTGGAATCGAATGTCGAACGAGCCAGGAACTCACCGCCGCAGTAGTTTGGCGCGCTGAACACGGTGACGAGCGTCCGCTCATTCCAGAATTCGTATCCGTCCTCCACTACCATATGCGCACGGCAAATGAGGTCCATGTCGTAGCGCACCAGAAAATCGTTGATTATTGATTTTCCAAAGCAATAGCTGACCCCTCTTTCATTATCCTCCCAGTCGACAGCGGTATCCGATGGATCTGACCATAACAGGTCGTTCAACAAACCATAATCGGGAACATCCGTCGGCCGCTGAATGCGTTTGATATCATCCATAGAATGTAATGACGGTGAAAGACCCCCATGTACGCAGAATATCTTCGACGCAACGATGGCAGCAATAGGGAGGCAGTTGAACACGTCAACGAATGTCTTCCACGTCTTGATGTTACACCGTCTCTTACATTCGTCGTAAAAACCGTAAACTGAAGGTGACAGGCATTAACTAATGAGAAGAGTATACGACAGTAACTGCTCACCTCGCGTGACGTTGGCACATTCATGGTTGCCGCGCAACAGGAAGAAGTTCTCTGGATACTTGATCTTATAACATAGGAGGAGCAATATCGTCTCCAAACTCTGCTTTCCTCGGTCGACGTAGTCGCCAAGGAACAGATAATTGGCCGCAGGAGGAAAGCCACACATCTCGAACAGCCGTATGAGGTCCGAGTATTGGCCATGGACATCTCCCACAATCTTGACAGGCGGGGACAGCTCAATGAGTGTGGGCTGGCTCAAAAACACCTCGCGTGCTGTTTGACATATTGCGACAATCTCCGCATTCTTGAGACACAGTGACTTGCTGACTTTGCCGGTGTAACCAACGTCTAGCAACCGTTGGATCATGTCGTCGATATCGAGTTGCTTCATTCGATCCCCGGTCCGTGCTCCATTCGACACTGACAGAGGATCCACGCTAAAACTATTGGTGGATCCTGGGGTTGGATACGGTGACGAGTTTGCAAGAATGGTCTGAGTCATGGGAATGTCCAGCGGAGGCGGCTTGGCGGACAAGGATGGTGAGGTGGAGGGCGAAGTGGATGTAGCCGGTGATGGGAGATGAGCATCTTTCGTGGACGAGTTCGGGTGGGGAGGTGAAAGGGTATCATGACCGGTAGGTCGTGGGCTGTGTCCGTTCTGCAACACGGAGCCATCGGGTCTCGAGACGTTGATGTCTGGCTTTCCGTCCGTAGAAATACATGTTTGGGAATCGCTGGCTGCGTCTGCGGTGGTAGGTCGAGAAGAGTGGCTTTGCCGTGGACTATCGTCGCCATTTACGACGTCAGAGAGCGTGGCAGGTTCTGCGGTGCCGTTGTCCTTGTCCTTTCCACCCTTGCGACGGCTCTTGGATTGCGTTTGGCCCATTGGGAGGGCCTGAGGTGAAGTCGATGGCGAGCCTGGCTGGGGACAGTGCGCCCGGGACCTAGCAAGTCTGGAAGTGAAGACAGACAGGAGTGTAGGCGCCAGCTTGGACTAATTTGTCGGAACGATGTAAGAATGGGATCGGGTATGAAAAGTGTGACGATCGTTTCGTCGTCAATGTTGCCGGGAGCGGCGAGGACGACGTCTATATTACAAACGGAGAGAGATAGGAGGAAACGAGCTGCAATGAGGATAGGCGTCGACCAACTGGGCTTGCTAGTGCAGCCCGAGGCTGAGTGAGGCACCGCCCAATCACAATTAGGTGTGTTTGTTTGATTATTGTTTACAACGCGTAACTTCAGGTAACTTCGTTCACTACTGCTACCGCTGCCGGCCGCATGAATGGAACAGCACGATGGTAAATCCTCGTTCTCGGCCATCGTCGCTCTCGTCCAAATCATGCGAGATGCACCTCCGAGTGTTGCATCGTCCATAGTGGTCATTTTGGATGCATGCATATAACATGAGGAAGCAATAGTAACCATAACATATACACCAGAACCACCAGCTCCTCCCACAGCCTAGAACTTCCCGAACGACTTCGCAGCCGCCTTGTTCTTCGACACTCGCAACACGTTGAAACGAACGGTCTTCGAAAGTGGTCGACACTGACCTAAAGAGAGATAAAGGCGCGGTAGAGATCATGAAAACTGCTCCACGTACCGACGGTTACCATATCGCCGAGCTCGACACGGAAGCATGGCGAGACATGTACTGCCATGTTCTTGTGGCGTTTCTCGTACCGGTCTAGGGTTCGAACGATTCGTGAGAGGCACTACGAAGCCTTGGCCATAGAATACATACTGTATTTCGGGATGTAGTGAAGGTAATCCCTTCGGATAACGATAGTGCGGGTCATCTTCGTCGAGACGACTCGGCCAGTTAGAATGCGTCCGCGGATGGAGACATCACCAGTAAAAGGGCACTTCTTGTCTGGTCTAGACCGTTAGTTTCGCGAGCTGCTGTGCAGTCGACTGGCTGGACGTACCGATGTATGTACCACTGATCGCCTCAGCAGGTGTCTTGAACCCAAGACCGACATCCTTGTACCACCGCTTTTCCTTCGTAGAAACCTTCTTCCCGCCTATACATGCAATAGCAGTATGACAGTCAAACCCGTGAAATATATAAACCGCGCATTCATGGACATACCGCGGGCCTTCGCGTTTTGGAAGAGAAACTGCTTCTGGTACGCCCTCTCTACCTAAAGTGTCCGGGAACACACAGTGAGGGCATGATTGTGAAAGTGGCCCCGTATGCACGTACTTGGTGATCAGCCATGGCGGGTGGGTCGGCCTTGAGGAGTCAGTATATACGAAATGTTTTGGGTCGGCAGTACCAGATTGGCGTCTGGTAGCACGTGGGGGACTGTGAATCAGCCACAAGAGGTGAACTGTACAGCTCGGTGATCGCCGATTAGACTCTATGCTCTCTCGCGCGATTGGGCCACAGCTCGGATTCTGTCGATGGTCTTTTCATGAATTACTTCTCATTGATGTTTCTGCTTGGCGGCAATTTCATTCCTGGTAGAGGAACCTGTATTTGCGAAGACTATCTCTTATCGCAGACCTTCATTTTGCCCCGTTCGCACTGCTACGCTATTGATAGGCCATCTTGCGAGACGAACACACAAGTTGCGGTGAGGACCCGTCATTATCAAAAATGGTATCGAAGTCCCTGTGATACTTTAGAGCATTGATACATACTATTTCATTCCTCATATTTGTACGTGTAGAACTAATAGAGTCAGAGCTGCCTCGAATCTGGTTATCCGCATCGGCCAAATGTCCCGGTCTGGTCGACTATATGGGACGTCTCATCTGACGCGTATCGCGATCCCTCGCTGGTTATGTGAGTGCTACTCTGCGAGTGGCATCCGCTGTCGTCCACTTCCGAGCTGCGACTGTCCAGGTAGGGAGGGGACAATCTTGGCCCATGGCCTGCCGCCTCTCGACTACCCAAGGCAGACAGTGATGGTATCGTCCTAAACACTCGTGATTTCTGAGGAGTTTGACTCCTGCTTCTCGGAGAGCGGGGCGCCGGGGACAATCCTTCTTGTTGCAGCTGTAAGCAATTGTTCCCAACTACCTGGGGATAATGGACGATGTGCCTCTGCAAACGATCTGGCGGAGGTGCTGGTTCGCAGGCGCCTTTGTGAATACCGTCGCACGTAAGGTTCTCTTGACCATAGGTATCGCGGGTGTCATGTGCTCTGCTGTTGTGGCCGCGGGGCTCGAGGAGCCATGTGAAAGCGCGAGATGGTCGTCGAGAAGCGTGAGATCGTCTGGGTTTTCTGAGACAAGAGGTCTCCTGGTTGCTTGAGCGCCTGCCCCCAAAGCATGGCAGATGGCGACAAAGCCACGAATACCACATGGAATACACCTCCTGCGCAGCAAAGATGCAGAAGAAGACTAACGGAGAAATCGCTATTGCGATACTGTGAGGCTTCTTGTCTCATTTAAGGTGGTATCGCTCACCTTCCCAAGTGGAACTTGTCAGCAACCATGCCTCAAAGGAATGACCCCATTTTTCCTTGTCATCACGGTTTCGTACCCACATTGAGAGCACAACAGAATATAACACCGTTGACACGATAATCGTGGAAATAAGCAACGCAAAGCGGACGACGCGAATCGGATGTAGAAGCTCCATGCTATGGCGGAAATCCGCAAGCTTGTAGTGCTTGACGAGTATAATTCCAAGTAAGCCGGAGGTGATGGCCGATATCGCGAGCGGTATCAGCATGAGGATGAGAGTCAGAATCTCAACATCACTGTCGCTGACGATGCAGGTAGGCTAAAGGACCTCATGTCATCACTCCTTCCATGAAGATAATGTCGTGTATGCGTACTCCGTGTAATGCAGGAATGAGTGCGCCCGTATTGTGAATAAGCTTAGGGATCATAGCAAACACTATGGGAGAAGCCCATACTAAATGACATGAGTTCGTATTCGGATTTCAGAGCAGCGTTCCTACCAAATGGACCAACACAGAGTACGAGAACTGTACGCCGATAGAATTGAGGGCTTGAGTCGGCATCGAGACGATCGTGCGCTCCTGTGAATTTCAAAGCCAAGTACAGGCATGGCTGACCTCTCCGCTCAGTCTATTGTCAAAGAGGTTGGGGAATTCACTTACAATTGTGAAGCTTATTGCGAACGCAGACTTCGCAAGTGTCAAGTAGTTCAGACTATGCAAATGCATCAGGGCAAGGCATCAGACAATCTATGCAATTCACGAACATTATTGCATCTGCTATGCAGAATCGCCTTAAGGCTGGTTGGGTGATCGGATGCTGGCTTAATGCTCTGTCGTACAAGTTGCTGACAGCCAGAAAAGGGGGCAAAACATCCACAATGGCTCGTATAATGGCAAGGACAATGATGGTATTGACGATTGGGTGTTTCCGAGCAGGCGTGGCAAGCAAAACCGAGAGTAAGACAATGCTAACGGACTGAGCAATATGCGTCAGAGCTCTTATGCAGCAGAGTGAACGATTTACCTGAAGGATGATGACAATGATTTTCAGCTCAATCTGCATACCGCTCGACTATTGCCCGTAACCGATACGATATCCAGCAGACACGATTAGCCTAAGGAAAGGGAGCGAGTGCAGGGAAGGTAGCACCATGCGAAGCAAGATTAGAGTGCAGAGAGCGGTACAGGGTATCAATGATGGTAGAGGATTGTATGATTCCTCGTGGTTACCACGGGCGGGAGCACGGGAGATGGCGGATGACAGGTCCCAGGCATGCTCTGGGATATACTCGGCAATAGGGCGCTGTGCAGAGGAACAGATCCATCGACATCGAGTGTGTCATCAACAACAGCATCGGAAAGAGTTCCCAAGAGACCTCGACGCAAGGCTTCTATGTTCAGAAAGCACGCTTAGCACTGGATACATTGACAGATGCCCGGTGTTCCGCACGGATGTCGACGTTGAATCTAAATGTAGTCGCGTGAGAGGCGGTGATCGCTTCATGATGCACCAAGTACAATGCTCTCCATTCCGAGCACTGTCGTTCATGCGATAGATATCATCATCCCATGGATGGAAACGTTGACTGTGCGTGCATCGAATAACGGCAGACATGCTTGCAAAGCGTAGACCCGACTACAGGCCTGATGGATGACATAGGAAGCACATCAGAGTTTGTTACCCATGTCGATGCCGATTCCCAGATTATAGCATGATGTGTGTGATATACTTGGGGGCCGATGATCAATAGACTGGGGCTAAGCGCTGAGGATTGATCACAACCCGGGGAAGGGAGGACGGAACTCACAGCCTGTAGACGCATAATTTTGAAATGCACAATCAACACACCCGTCTGCAGAGATGCTGTACGTCACGATGAGACACTTAGCGGCGCATCAAGTGGAATGCTGTCACGCCACTGCAGCAAATGTCACCTCTGACGGAAGTAACATTCCCCCGAAATCCTCTTCGAAATTCTTGAGCATGCATATAGTAAGCGCTGGGAAGAGAACTCGCAGGTGCGGGCGCGTGAGGGCACCCGAGCCGGTTCGGTGCCACCACATAGATCGGGCTGCAGTTCCGTGTGGCGAGCCAATGTTCCTCACGGTCACGATCGTGCGAGGTCGCGTCGCGCACGCGCTACCGCATCTCCATCCGCTCCTCCCATCCTTTCACGCTTGCATGGGCCGCCAGCAAACGCTAAGTACGATAGCGTTCCTTCTTCTGACGCGTGTGTTTCATAAGGAATGCACAGGAAAATTCCTCAAGATGCCCGCAAGCACCAAAGCCACCCCGCCACAACAGTCCAAACTCGAGGAGACATGGGGCAAGGCGAAACGCAAAGATGCACCTGCCGAGGACAAAGACGCATCCCCTGCTCATGAATCAAAGAAGTTGTCAGGCATGATTCATCCTTATCGTGGGTGGTTCGCTGTTAATGGCATACGATAGAAGGTGTGCAAGGACGAGGAAAGTCATCAGTCCTACCAAATGGCACGCATCCTTTCCTGTCATGGTCTGATCCGGCAGCTGGTTTTGACATAATATACCTGATGTAGAACGGGAAGTCAAAGTGAAGAAACGTCGCATCATCGACTCAGACGATGATGATGCAACATCAAGTGAGTATGCTTTCTGCACCGCGCGAATTGTACCCTGAATAGTTGAAACGCGAAGTACACTCTGAACGAGCCTCGTCTGCTCCACCTATATCCTCGCCATCAACAAATGCAGACGATATGATGGAGGAAGCTGAACCAGATACAAGGCCCCTTAAGAAACGGCCTAGACTTCCGCAATCACGAACCAAGAAAGTCGCTTCATCTGTTCGAGATGATATCGGTGCCAAGCAAGTAGAAGAAAGTTCTTCTGACACCGAAGCCGCGGACGAAGAAGTCTTGGATGAAGAAGAAGATGCAGGTACTGCGTCCAAGAGGTGAGTGCTTCCCTTAATTCGCAGCGACATACGCATGTAATTTGTATCAGCGCCGAGGCAGCATTATCAAGAACTGAGGAAGTTGATATCAAGGGCGGTTGGAAAGCCGGCGATCCGTACGTCGTGAGCCTATCTGGGGGTGGGGGGTAAGATCTGACATACCGGCGGATCGCATGTTCAGAGTACCATATTTAGCTTTGGTCAAGGTATTCTCACTCATCGAAGCGACGACGAAGCGTCTGGAGAAGACAGCGCTTTTGACTGCGTTCTTCCTCCTTGTCATACAGCGGAGTGCTAAGGGTGACTCAAAGTCCCTCCTGCAAAGCGTGTACCTCTGTATCAACCGAGTACGTCTGTAGATGTCCTACTCGTTTCCCTGCTCATCGCTTTTCAGTTAAGTCCGGACTACGAGGGTATCGAACTCGGTATAGGCGAGAGTCTGCTGGTGAAGGCTATCAGCGAGTCCACCGGCAGGAGTCTCGCGGTTGTCAAAGCCGACCTGAAGAAAAAAGGTGATCTCGGACTCGTGGCCATGGTCCGTGAATTGCCGTTCCTCTTGAACAAATAGTTAAATTGTCATGCACGTCCATGCAGGCTTCCAAGAACAGCCAGACGACCCTCCTCAAACCTAAGCCATTGACCGTCCCCAACGTATTCTCCAGCCTCAAGGAGATAGCACTGAGTTCTGGTCAAAAAGTCAGTCTGCGAAAGACAATTATGGACGATCGTTAACGTACATTCACCTTCAGTCCCAAGAAAAGAAGGTCTCCATCATCACCAAGCTGCTCGCCGCATGCCAGGGATCCGAAGCAAAGTACATCATTCGTAGTTTGGAAGGCAAGCTGCGGATTGGAAACGCGGAGCGCACAGTCCTGGTGGCGCTCGCTCATTCGTTCGTGCTCGCTGAGCAGGAGCGCGGTGGGTGTTTTCATTGATGTACATCATCCATACTCATGACTATACAGCGGACAAGCGGCTGAAGCAGGACAAGCTCAGTGCTCGACTTGAAGAGGCTGCGGGCATCATCAAGACAGTATACAGGTAGTAGTCATTCCCAGTATCCGGCTCTCCGACGTTGAAGTTTTATAACAGTGAGCTACCGACATACGATCGCCTGGTACCTTCTCTGCTTGAAGTCGGCATCGACAAGCTGCATGAAGTGTGCAAGCTCACGCCAGGTATCCCACTCAAACCGATGCTTGCCAAGCCCACCAACGGCATAGGCAAAGTGTTGGATACGTTTGAAGGTCACCACTTCACCTGCGAGTACAAATACGATGGCGAGCGTGCTCAGGTGAGCAATTGTCATTTGGCACTAGTTGTAATCGCGATTCATCCGAGCTATTGATAGGTGCACAGACTGGAGGATGGGACGATCAACATATTCAGCAGGAATTCCGAGGATATGAGCAAGAAGTATCCTGATCTTGCAGACCAGCTTCCACAGGTATGAATCAGCCCGATTGAGCTGCCGACTCTCGTGTTGATGAAAGCTACTACAGTGCATCAAGGATAACACAAAGTCATTTGTTTTCGACGCTGAGGCCGTTGCCATTGACAAGGAGACGGGCAGACTGATGCCGTTTCAGGAGTTGAGCAAACGAAAGCGCAAGGATGTCAAGGTCGAAGACATCAAAGTCCGAGTGTGCCTGTTTGCATTTGACCTCATCTATCTCAATGGCGAGGTTCGTCGTAGCCTATTTCATCCTATTACCCTGTACTCACTCCCGCGCAACGTGCAAATCAGCCTTTGTTGAAGAGGCCATTCATTGAGCGAAGGGAACTACTCAAGGAGCATTTCCAAGAAGTACCTGGAGAGTTCTGCTTTGCTAAAGGGTCAGACTGCGAGACTACAGAAGAGATACAACAGTTCCTGGAAGTGAGCGTGAAGGACGGCTGCGAGGGTCTTATGGTCAAGATGCTGGATGGCGAACACAGTCATTATGAGCCCAGCCATAGGAGTGTTAATTGGCTCAAGGTATGTCCGATGACTGGACAGTGCCACTTCGTTGTGCTGATCTGATGCCGCATACTGCAAATAGCTTAAGAAGGACTACCTAGCAGGCTTGGGAGATTCGCTCGACCTCGTCGTCGTCGGCGGCTACTATGGCAAGGGCAAGCGCACGAGCGTGTACGGCGCGTTTCTCCTTGCGTGTTACGATGCGGACGCCGAAGAATACCAGACGATTTGTAAGATCGGCACTGGTTTCAGCGAGGAGGTGCTCCAGGCACATTATAATATCCTTCAGCCGCTGGAGATGACTAAGCCGCGCGGAGATATCAAGGTCGGAGGGGCGAAGCCGGACGTGTGGTTCGAGCCCAAGATTGTTTGGGAGGTGCTCACGGCGGACCTGAGTCTAAGTCCCATCTATACTGCGGCGCAGGGACTGGTATGTAGACTGCGTGACTGGCCACTAGTGTTGTTGCCTGAATTCGAAGCCCTTGCAGGTTGACGAGCGTGGCATCTCTCTGCGTTTCCCTCGATTCATCCGAGTCAGGGATGACAAGAATGCAAATGACGCGACAGGACCTGATCAGGTCGGTCACCCTCCGCTACATACCTGAGCTTTGTCATGCTGATGTGGCCGACAGATCGCCGAGATGTACGAACGACAAGCACTCGCCCCGAGTAAGGGTGGCAAGAAGGGTGGGGGCGACGCGGACGACGGTTTCTGGTAGACAAGATCAGCTCATATTGATTATACGGCTGGATAGCATTAGGTAACAATTTTCGATACATATGACCCAAAGAGAAGTCGTGAGGTGTAAAGTACGTTGATTGCAGTGCGGAGTGCATCACTTCGCAGGTGTCGCACTCTTCGCCGCCAACGCACGTTCGCGTCCACCCATGTACCAGTAGTTGATGAAGCGGATGCCTTGTACTGTTTGTGCTGTCGCGTTCGTCGCATGACACGCGAAAAGCAGGTAGTTTCTTGGTTCTACACGCCAGGCTGTGCGGGTGTCAACGTCCCGTCTCACGTCGTGCAGCAGTTGCTACCCACCGAAGCGCATGAAGACCAAACTGAGGAGACGATGAGCAGGATCGACTTGTCCCATTGCGAGCTGTACTTACGAATAGGACGCCAGTGCCGAAGTCATAGCCCCCGAGATGACTTCTTCATCTTTCCTCAGATCCGCTATGGCCGCGAGGGGCAGACCCCAGTTCGCAACCTATCCTTTGCTACTTCAGCAGCAATCTCCTCCTGGAAAACGACTACACTAACCGGGCCCCAGAAGTGAGTACCTGCGCTCGACGCGTCAGTGATCGACTGAGCAGGCTGTGACTCGGCGAGACATACTGAAAAAGTACTCCCGCGCTTTCGGAGACCGCAACCATGCATAGAATGTCGAGGCCATGGGTGGTCAGAGGTGAGAAACGGATGGAGAAAGCGAAGGTTGCCCACGGCCAGCGCGGGGTGGCCAATTTGTGTGCGACGCTTTAGTCGCGTGAGAATGGTACACCAATCGTCAGATGATATTTATGCGCGTCCACATAGTCAAACGATCTATCGTTAACTTTTAACCGCGATCTCAGTTCATGTAGTTCCAGAAGTTCAATCAACGACACGCCTTCGCAGTGTGGTCCTCCTGCCCGCTGCTGCCTGCATCATAAAATCCCCGCTCATGGGAACTCGTGCATGCCAAGTGAGCCCTCGGATCCTACATACATGACCTGCCTCGTTCTCCTCGAGCATGGCACGTTGTGTGCTTCTTAGCAGCCGCCCAATTTAAAGTCCCTCTCCGAGGTCGGAGTGAGATCATCGTTTGTTCGATCCCCTTCTGCCTCTGTGCCCTTTTCATTTCTCTCTCTCATCTGGACGAACTTCACGGGCTATGCAAGCATACAGTACTGGCAGCGACGCGTACTATCCGCAGACTACACAGTATGCTCAGCCACAAGCAACATATTATGCACAGTATACCCAATATCATCCTTATCTTCCGCCCCAGTCCCAGCAAACGAAGGCAGCGCCCGTCTATCCCGGCTATGCTGCGTCGTATGACTCTCAAGCCCAATTTCCTACGCCCGCACCACCCAAGCGAAAGCTCAGTCGTTCGATACCTGCGGCGCCTACTGCTGCTTCTGTCCCAAGTCGGTCTGCGACCCCAGCTCAACCGCGCAGATCCACGAAGAAGCAGCAGCACGATAGGAATCCGTCATCCGGCGGTGTTGTCGCTCTCGCCAGACAATTCACATCTGAATCTAAACAAAGGGTGAATGGACTGACCAGAGCACGGTCAAACTCTCTGGCAAGATTCAGACCCGGTCCGTCGTTGTAGTTTAGGCGCCTGTATATACATCTGAATGATTCTGGTTTATCAGATCACCTTTTCGTATCTTTTGATTCTGGGAACGAAATACGGATGGACGACATCGCATATCAGCCCACCCTTGATGAGCTCCGAGAGGTGCTCTTGCCCATGTGGCCTCCCGGTATCTCGTACGAGGACAGCCGTGGCAACAAATGGCGCGTGCGCTTCCTGGGGAAGCCTTGGAGAAGCGCAGGGTCGGATGCCATCTTGTGAGCGGCCGCACTAATCACATTGAGGTCACATTTCCGAGCGCCGCACTCATTGATCGCCTGCACAGAGCTCAACGAATAATCTGCAGCATGTACGCAGTGCTCGCGCGACAGGTAAATGAACTCACCTGCTCCATATCTTTACTCATTATTACTAGGGATATTCGTACTTGACGACCGTACGGACTAACTCGGTAAATTTACATGTCTCCGCACAGGAAAATCCCGACCAATACCTTGGTTGACAGAGAAAGCCCCCTCGGCTACTTTTCGTCGAGTCCTCGACGGATTATGACGTGAGGATATTTTCGACCATGTTCAATGCTTCACAAATGCGGCTGTCGCTCCTCGACGCCCCTACGGACGTCGCGAGCCAGCTTGCACAGAGCTTGCGAGCGGTGTTTCCCCGAAGGATCTCCTCCTATTCGGCTGACGAGGACGGCGTGCACATCATCGAAATCAAGAAAGAGCGTTTCGGATGTGAGCCGCGTTTCGTCCGTATGAGTATCCTGCATTGGTGACGAGGGCATATGTGATACAGCACGCCGGGCGGATATCGATCTCTTCACAGCGTGTATGCTGCAGTCGTTTAGCTCGATTGGATTCAAGCTGGACGGGAGCGTACCGTTTGGTCTGAGGACGGCGTTGGGACTTGGGCCGCGGAGGGAGGCATGGATATTCCGAGGCACAACTCGGAGGTCGATGGACTTTACTCGGAAGCAACCGCTTCCAGATGGGCATTCCTGACTGCATTGCTCGATGGCTTCCAAATAAGGCTGTACGTTGAGAGCTATGCATTTCATCTGAAACTTGCCGATCGGAGACATCCGTTGAAACAAGCTTTGACCCTCGCATCACCAGTCGTGAATCCGGATGTTTAGGATATACACACCATCGCACATCAGTATGCTATATTTGATCTATGCTACTGAAAGCATGAACAGTGATCAAGAAGCGTCGAGACTCAAGGATCACTTCGCGTCAGATGCCGCTCGTACGTAAAGATACGCAGCGTGGGCATTGTATATCCTTGTAAGCTCAAGTAGCGAGGTTTCTACGATTTTGTAGGTTCTGATATGCCAAATGACAGGAGAACAAGAGATGAACATACTGGTTTACTGACGGCACTGCTGTATACTCTCATGGATATGACTTGAGCCAGTCGCTCCCAATCACGGAGAACGTGCATGATGAACTGCTTCTTGAATATGCCCTTATGTCGGGCTGATACAGCCAGATGCGAAGTGAACGTAGCCTGCAGGCACGATATCATGATTCGGCTTGTTGAGAATGATGGACCAAACTGGGTAATATCGGAGGTAGACTAACAAAAGAAGACATGCGGTCAGATGTGACAATGGAACGACCCATAACGCAGGTTTCTATCCGAAGTCCATCAGAGCTCCGATATCGGTTTCGTATTTGTGTTCGTAGTCGGTTTGGGGTTGGGCTTGGAAATAGCATGCACCGAAGGGGTCAGTTTTCCCTGAGGGGGATTCTGAGCCCGCCAGGAGGGAGCGGGGCCCGTCGTCGCCGGCGGATAGTAACGGTGCATACGCGTCGGAGCGCGAGCGGAAGTTCACCATCATCAGAGGCCTCACGTGCCTCCGCCACTGCTTCGACCTCAGCCGCAGGCTCTCTGGACAGAGTCTCGCTTGGCTCAGTAGCTGTGAGCTCTCCTCTAAGAATATGTTCAGTGTGTTGTTGGCAGGAGAAGAGGGCGCAAGAACTCACTGCGAGTCCTGCGATGTTTGGTCAGGAGAAGTCATTCGGAAGTTATGCCGCTTCAGTGAGTGTGGATGACTCGCTTACAGCTGGGGAGTTTGTGGGCTTCATCGCACCGCGTCGGTGTCCTTATATGTCTTTCTGAGGCGATGAATATGTCCAGACCTGTGGACATGCCCGGATAGCCATGCTAATACAGCGTGGGTGACTATGCCAACCCAAGGCAAAGCAGTGCCTTTCCGCGTCTAGTCTTGTGTCGCAATCTGGCGGCATAGCGGCGAGCATAGCGGTGGATGGGCGGGAAGGAGCTCGGCCGCCCGAGGCTAGAGAGGGGGCGACGTACGTATATAGGGCACGGCGCGCGGTGTGTGCACAGGTGTGCGCCCCGCCGTTTTTTCTTCCTCACCCGAGGTGGTGGGAGTCCAACAATCATCGCAGGAGGGCGTTAACCCATGAATCGCGACATTTTATACTAATCAATCAAATGCCATGTGAACTCAGGAGCTGCGTGCATGTTCTCACTGAGTACGTGTGAGATGACTCTTTGTCTCGCAAAGATCGGGAACGTTGTCCTCGAACAAGCTTCTGCCCAAGGTGCTCGGAAAACTCCCATTCAGTCACTCGTTATCGGTGAGTCACTTGATTCTGTCACTTAATTATTTATCTGTCATCCGCAGAAAAGTCTTCCACCGTGCCTTAAGCAGTTCCCAGCACTGTCTGCATACAATTGTGGGAAGATATAGGCTACTCTGGAGCGGAATGAGGTACAACTGAATTATTCATGTGATGGTCCGGTGGGAAGGAGCTATCTTAGAAACCCCTTGATGAGTGTTGACGTATACAGTAGGTAGATCACTTGCTGGGCCAATTCATCACTGTTGTCTTCTTGAAATGAAGCTTTGTAAATGCAACAGCATCATTCTGAATTTTGAAAAGATTGCATATGAATCATCTGTGTAAATGTTGGCTCTGTCCCCACGAACATGGTCCAGAGGAGAACAATACAGCACACGATGTAGATCAGCTGAACGAGACAGATTTTGACTCTCCACGCCCGTCCGATCTTTTATATATACAAGAATACTACATAGGGAATACGGAATGAGGCATTTCTGAAGTGCTAGCTGGAAATCACCGGGGCTTTGTGGTTGTATCCGGCTTCGGCTTCGGCTTAGAGACAGTCGCTACCGGAGCGGTCGACTTCCCTCGGGGACGGAAGCTCAGCAAATTGGGATCACTGCAAGGCATTGAATCAGCTATCACTATGAGGGGGTACGATCAAGAGTCAATTCGGCGTACGCGAAATCATCGGCATCGTCAAAAGCGGTGGCGCTATGCATAATCAAAGCTGGTGAGGACGTGCCTGGGAACTGGCGTGGAATACACATACTCCGTCCTCGGGGTGTCCGGCTTGTAGGTTTCTTTGACGATATCAGTTGCAGCGTCCTCGCCCGGCGCAGCGGTGAGCTCTCTGCCAGGTCTAATTTGTGAGTTCTTGCCTGAGGAGGGTGGTATAAAAGCTCACGAAGAACTCAGCGGAATCTGGTCAGTGGTAGTCAACATTTTGTTTGAGTAGACCGAGCGGAGATGACTTCGTGGTAGTAGCGGGGCTTGGTGAGTTTGCCTTATCGCGCTGCGTAGGTTTTAAATGCCCTCGATAGGCGGCGAACGAGCGGACCTGCGGACGTACTCAACTAGCCATGATGCAACTGTGGGCTGTGCCGAACCACACACCAGTGCCTATGAGACACCGCCTATAGCTTCGTTGAGGTCAAGCGCACATTTAACAAGAACAATGTGGACTTAACTCGGATGCCGAATGCATTCGCACAGGTTTCGACAATGCAGTTCTCAAACAAAGAGTGCAACGTTCCCAAGAGAACCCCGGGCGATTCGGAAGGCTGGCGACCTCATGACAGGTCATGATACAGCAATGCGAGGAAGCCACAAGATAGTCGGAACTCAAAGTCACACGTGCAAGTTGAACTGTATTGACACCACAGCATGAAAGCGTTTCTTCCTAGTTCCTACAGTATTGCAAATTGCAAATGGTACGACCTTTTGCAACGGTACGCCCTAATAAATATGCTTCATAACCCAGAAAGGTACATTGTATATTACAATTTAGTAGCGTTAAATGAGCGGTTGCAATGGTCTGCGGTGTGCCACTGCGTGTCACGACCCACCTGTTCATCGACATCATGCATCGCCTGTTTAATACTGGCAAGTACTTGACTTAAAATGAACGCAGCATGTTGTAGAATGCGATGTGAGCATCATTCATGCCATGACACTCATCCAGAAGTAGAACAGTAGAACAGCGATCGCCGCCATAGCTACAAAGCGCGGAGCTGGCGCGGGTGTCCATATCGTGGAGTTTGATATACTGCATGTAATCCACCTGTCCTAGCATGCTCCGCACGTATATAAAGCAAGCGACTGCAGAGGGATCGTACTTGCGCGCGAAGCCCTCTCACCCATCAAAAGCACTTTTTTCTCATATACCCACTATGCACTTCTCTACAGAGAGATACGTATCCGCCTCCGCCCTTTCCGAGTTCAGTGACATGTCTTCTGGAGATATGGGATCTCCAGAGCGGCTTCCGCCCGCTTACTGCGAGGAGGGGTCGATACAGCCCATCACTGCGATACAGAACGAAAGATATGACAACAATGAAGTGTAAGAATCTTCATCTCAGCAACGGCAAATACTGACCAATTTATTAGATTGCAGCCGGGTTCTGTGACGGTGCCCGCTGGGGTCCACTCGACAGCATTGCCGAAAGAGTATGCATTACTCACGTTCTCAATGATGGGCTTCCGATTAATAATCTTTCCTAAAGGCATCCTAATATTCCGCAAGGTTGGACACAGCATATTCATCCGGAAGGTGCACGTTACTATGTCAATTCGTCCGAGTTTGTCCCAATCGTCACCGATGCATCAATCGTCAAACCAGAGATCTTCCAGCAGCTGTTTGCGTCCATTGAAAACGTTCGTATCCTAGCTGGGAATTGCGGATTCACCTTGCCGGCGACCTGTGAGCTCTACCTGCACGTTGAGGAGGGCAGGCAAGGTTGTCGTTATTATCTCGTCGATCACGATACTCAAACAGAATTCTGGCTTCAAGAAGTCCAATCTGAGAGCTTGAATTTACCCGATGCAACTTCTATCGAACATCTGAGTACGTTACGCGAACCACTCGGAAGAATTAATCCTGACTAATGACAGAACACGTCCTATCTGAACATTACTGGACCCACGTCGAGTATTTCCCGCACCGCGCCGTGGGACCACGGCTCTGTCAGGAACTTGCAGAGATTCTGTACCATGCTACTGCAGGCAAGTTTACCCCGACGAACCTGGAGCAACGTACGATAACAATAGTAATCTATAGATCAAATGACCTCCGACAGTTCCACGTTTCCCTATGATGCTGAACAATGTACCAAGTTCCTCCACCTTCTCGAGGCAAAGAGTATGTTTTCCACATGTTCAGGTGTCCTGCTGAATTCTCATCTTGTTTCAATCAGCTGCAGACAATGTGTATATGATATGCACCATTGGTATTTTGATTCAGTGTTTCATCGTACGCGTGTCATTATTGACTGGGCTTCATAGCACGTATTTGGAGTTCCATATGTGCGTTCTCTGCTGCCGCTCAGCAGCGCCTGCATCCTAAACTTTTCGCAGTTCGACACAGGTTTACTCAATTTCACGGGGAAGCGCACGCGCGCCTTTGTCGATTCCAGCAGCGCTTCGTCCCGTTCGCTCACAATGGGAGGTTGATCAGGCTGTGCTCCGTGCTTCTATTTGGAACGCCGCACAGGCTATCGAAGGAGCTAGAGCTTCAATATATCGACGGAGTGGTGTATCATATGCACTGGCACAAGTTCATGTCTTCCTTGAAGAAGAATTGGCTATTTTCGAGTGCGGTGGTGAGAACAGCCTCAGCCTACTAGTACTGCACTCCACATTGCTGATACATCAAATGAAACCAGTCCGCCACTCTGCTTCTGTTCGTGCATCGTCTTTGTCATGATACAGGAACCACTTGCTTATCAGCCTCAACAGAGCATCGGTCTGCCTGAGAGGCTTGGCCGCCGGAACCATATCTCAAATCCTCGCCCTTCTTTCGAACGGCACATCCCTCGGTGCCCTGGCAACCAGTGTTGGTTTGCTGTACTTTCATGCCGCTGCTGAGGACATGGCGGCTGACGCTGTAGTCCGTATTGTCTGAATTCTGTCCCACTAAACCACCTAACTGGGTTTGCAGGCTGAACATTTGAGTGCAATTGAGAGCCACAGCTGCGGCTTCGTCTTAACTGCTGTAACTTACAGCCTTCCTCAAGCACTCATCTTCTGGTCGATGCTCGCCATTGCCTTGCACATCGTATTAATTGCTGCCACAGGATAATGAGTGGGTAATTCCAGCACCTGCCGCCTTCCCACCGTCGGCCCCCCTTCCTGACTTGAAATCAATCTTTGCTTCGCAGTACCAGCCTATCGACCAAAAGTATCAAACAGAATCGCGAGTCCCCTCTATGGTTATTTTATCCTAGCTATACTGCAGAAATCCTTCGATTAGTGCAACAGTAGATCAAGAAACAAGTAGTAGCACATTCGTTATGTCAGGAGCGATTGTACCTACATCGAACATGAGTATAGGATCCAATAGATACCATTCCGAGTACATTCCGGTACTAATAATTCAAACCATCTTGACCACCTTGCTGCCGTCTACGCGCCCAGCCAGACTTGTTGCGTTCAACTTGCCATCCTCACCCCGCCGGTTCAACAATTCATCCCACCATCCGAAGAGAAAATCTCGGGCAATGAGTTTGAACCATGGCGTGAACGAGTTTGCTGTCCAGATGCATGAGATTTGTCCCGTTCGATATAGCGAATGGTCTTTACCTGGATCCTCAAACATTGCCTGCAGTTCTGCCTTGTTGACGTACTTGTGGTCACGAATCTCGTTCAAGTTAGGCTTCACGGTGACATTGGCGGTCAAGAAGAGAATATAGTCCACTGGTATTTCTACGCTCAACGACCGTTGCAGTGCTTATATGCAAGGTATGTACTCACCCTCGTGCTCGCCCCATGTACCATTCGACGGCGCCAGATAGTGTATGCGGATCAGGTACTGGAACTGGTCGATCGGAGTTTGGTCCTGAGGGATGCCCAGCTCATGTTCCAATTTCCGTGACGCGGCAACCTTCACTCCCAGCTGATCCTTCTCAATCTTCTCCTCCTCAAAGTCATCCAGTGGATGAGAGCAGCAGGTGTTCGTCCACATGTCAGGAAACGTGATCTTCTCGCTGGCCCGCTGCTGCAGGAGAAGCTTCCCGTCGTCTGGCCGGAACACGAAAGCAGAGAAGGCACGATGGAGGAGACCCTTGTTGATGTTCTCCATAAGATGACCTGCAACCGCATGTCTAGGCATGCCACTACTTGAACAGGGAGAAACACGCACAAGTCTTCTTGTCTGCAGCACCAAGAGGACGGTCCTGCTCATCCACCAGGATGCACCTCTCGTCCATTAACCTTGACTGCTCTGGGTCATATTTGGACAAGTCAATCGTCGAGAGGACAGCGCGAGACGCAGCGACAGCGGGCGAGGACATGGTGCGAGTGGATTGGACGACGGTACGGAACAGATGAGAGCCGAAGCTGCCCCTCATATAGCGACGAGAAGAATTAAGATGAGTGTGGTGCGATTCAAAAATTGGCACCGCCGGTAAGACGCCAGAATCTGAGACTGCATGGTAGTGGCCATTGTCAGGTAGTCCGATCGCTCAGACGTCGTTCAATACCATCTTCACACGGCATTGCCCTTTTGACGTTGGCCTCTCACGCGATAAACAGAGCGGATGCAGCATTCAGCATGGTCTTGTGAAGATGATATGTTACATGAAGCTACGGGTCACGATCAAATTGGAAGCACGAATCGGACGAATGGCGGAGCAGCAAAGACCGATGTTAGGTCAAAAGAAGCGAATCGGATTGGAGAACAAGACCGGGCGCCTCAGGAGAGAACAAGACCAATCTCTATTTTACAGTGATGTGCAATTGTCCATACGGTTCGTCTTGAGCAACATTGACGAGATCTTTCGTCGCAAGCACTGGATAAGGGTACGCAAGTCGCGGCCGATAGCCACGGAGTGCACATGATTGTGAGATGAGGAGATATACAGCGGGACAACACGCACCCAAGCAATGGTAAAAGGCGGCAGCAGCAACATGCGGTGTACTCGTCGCCTTTGGCACCACGTCATTAAAAGTCAGGGTCGAAGTCGAAGAAGGGAACGTTTTCAGCTGCATCTTAGCATATCTGTTGAGACAACGTTGGTTCAATATTGCAAGACAGGAATTGTTGCATCATAGCGAACGCACTCGAGAAAGTTGAAAGAATTGCGCTCAAGAGTCGGTAGGTTGGCGTCCGACAGCTCGGATTCGTTCAACACTGACAGATCCCCAGGAACTGTGTCCAGCAACGTGAGTTCCACCAACGCCACCGAGACTGAGCATCATACCGTCAAATTGGAAACCTTCTCCGCTTTGCGAATTTCTGAGTCCAAAATCAGCAGGCGAATCTGGGTAGTATCGACCGGAATGCAGAGGGCTCTCGTGTCTGCTACTCAGCGAGCTTCCTCTTAATCTGGTGTCAGCACGACCAAAGCTACGCTTAGCACTGCTATCTCTGCGAAAGTCAAGAGTCGCGCCGTTTACGGAAGAGCTTGCACCCGCATTGTCCCATGGGAAGAGCGCGCTACGCTGCGAACCAGAAAACAGATCTTGGCCGACGCCAGGTAGGTCAAACTGGCTGCCGAAACCCGACAACGGTCTGGATGCGTGACGCGCTTGACCAGGCTCCTGATACAAAGATGAATTATAGCACAGAACAAGGCGGTATTCGAAGTGCTTACTTCAGAAGAACGGTGTCTCGAATCTAGCTCCCAATTGTTCCCTCCTTGAGGTTCTGTCATGCACAACGCTGTTAGTGAACAGCGTTTACATAGATACGTCGAAGCTGGTTCTCACCGAAGCTTTGATGATCGTGTCCGCCGAACATGAAACCCATGTCTATGTCCATGCCCTGTTCCCCGAACTTCTTTGCCTCAGGGCCACCGGTGCCCGCATATTGCTCGTCCTGGAATGTCTCTTCACCTATCTTTCTACGCTTCCTCGGTGGCTCCCCTATCGGACGATCCTGAGTCAAACCATCACCACTGTCTTTTGGCTTCATAAGGCACACCTTCAGACTCCAAGTGCAAGACGCCGGCACGAGCCTCTACCTGCAGTCTAAAACTTTCCAGCCAGAAATCGACAAGTACAGGTGCACGAACTTGCCAGACTGTCAGTGGATAGAGTCTGGCAGTGGAGGCGTTCATCACTTACGGCCGTTGGGAACACCCCATATCATCTCTTCAATCAGCCTCCCGCTTTCTTTCTCATGCTTCCTTTGAATTATTTCGCGCCGGATATGATCCTGACCTTCCATATAGTTCGCTCTTGCAGCCTAAAATGTGATACTTAAATATAAGATGTGCAATCCTCGCAGATTTCCCACCTTCAGCTCCTCATCGGTCAATTCAGTCCTCGCATCGAGGAGAAGCCTGACGCGCTTCGCCTTTCTCAGGGTGGGTTTGTTGGGAGCTCCGTTGATGACGCCATCTCCGTTGCGGTCAGGACTGAAAGGTATCAATGGCACAATGATCGAGCCTTCCGGCGGAAAAGCGTCTAGTGAAACTGGTGAACACGGGGACAACAATGAACGAGAGGTCACAATGACATACGTCCGTCTGCACCGAAGTCAGGCTGGCAGTTTTCAAAGCAATTCCAACATTGTCGTAAGCACGATAGAGCGAACCGCTACAGATAGATACGATATACCTCTTGTGAAATGCGCACGTTTGCAATTCCAGCTGGCTGCATTTCATTGAACTGGAAATCCAGTCCAAGAGCATTTTCGTGCTGATCGAGCGCGAAAAGATCGGTGCCTGCTTTATTGCTTTGGATAAATTCAAATTTAGCGTTGCAGAATGTGCTGCGTCGCGTGTTCTTACCTATTCTGCAGTCTCTGTGGAGATCCACCCCAGCCCTCTCCCAGCTCTCTAGCTAACTCGTCGCCAATCTCTGCACCAAGGTCCATGCCTTCAGGCAGTACGAACAGATCGTCGTTGAAGCCGAAGCCGCCGCCCATCTGCGAAGATGATGGTCCAACTGCCCCAAAGCCAGCAACGCTAAGAGAACCGTCAATAGAGCCGGAAAGCAGGTGCTCGTGATTTTCATTGAGCGTATGCAAATTCGCTCTCGGAACCTCCACAAGCGACGAAGGAGGTCTCTGCTTGGCTTTGTTCTTCTGCTTGCTTTTCTTGCCGCTTGGGTCATATTCATCATCGGATACTTCTTCATCGGCGGCACGTTTATCTGAGTTTCGATACGAGAAGATAAATGTTCCCATGGATGTCGTTCAAGGCAAAACTGACTACCTTTGGCGTTCTCGTCCCATTCCTATGATGTCATGCGTCAGTATGTCCAAGTGTATGCGCAGATTCTCCCCAGACCACGAACCTTGAACATATCTCCGAAATCCATGACGAAAGCCACGCCGGGGTCAGCAGTGAGAGTCAAGGCATCCGGTCTAATGACGACTTAGCGACGCCCGTGACCGGAGCAATGAGCGATCCTCACCGCATACTTGGCTGGCCCATCTGTAGCTCGGCAAAACCTTTGGAAAGCGTGTTGAGTTCTTGAACAGCTTTCTTCAGCGAGTTGTAGCATGTTGTGACGTCTGTCAAGAACATTTCTTGCTTCACTGACGATGCCGCAGTGTAGTGCATTAGACATGTTCTATATGGTCATAACAGGCAATGCACCTTTGTAAACCCTTAAAGCGCACTGAATTCAGAGCTTGTATGCGCATATAGAGACCATGCATACCTAGCGACGCCGATCATCAAATTGCTCGACAGCCTCAAAGCAAGTGGCTCCACCGGTTCCGCGATGAGATCGCACAGTTGCGAAATATCGGCAGTTAGTACGGAGCGTCGGGGGAGCTTTTTAAATGACGACTTTGCGCCGAGAGTTGCAGCCAGCCTTCATTACAACATATTTTGATAAAAATGGGCGTTGCAACATGCGAAAGACGTACCATAGTAGACCGAAGCCGCTCTCGCGCTTCTCCAACAGCTCCTGCGTGAAGAACATTATCTGGTGTACGAATCGGTTAAGCCGTCTGTTTATGACCCGTTGTCGCGGCCCATTACGTGCTCACGAGCGTCGATCTCTATGCCACGGGTTCGCAAGCTTGTGGTGGAGAGTACAGACTTGTCGAATGCTGACTGTAGGTGCAAGGAGGGAGAATGTGAAGGGAATGGCGAACGCGAGTTCACGGAAAGTCGATTGACAGGACCTGCCTAATTTAGAAAGATCTATTCGTGCAAGGATCTGCGGAAGCACAACGAACGTCGACAGCAGCGTTCGTAATCTTGACGTATATAACTCTTCGCCTAAGACACGCATATAATTGTTCTCAGCGTCAGACATTTGCCCAACGACGTCCTCCCCACGCAACCAAGCGCGCGAACAGTTCATTCCGGGCCCCAACCCACATGAACTTCTCTTCGCGTTCTTCCACCAATCCATCTTCGCTCGTGTGCGCCCATCGAACGTTTAGCCCGCGCAAGGCGCCAGCCTTCTTCACGCCGAGCATGCTGGCCAAAGGTATCGAGAGCTTCGCTGTAGAAGACACCAGTGACGTGAAATGAAGCGTATCGGATGTCAGCGTAATCAGTCCAGAAGCCTTTGCGTGCTGCGCCGGGAAGGCTATAGGCGAAATCAGACGCGAAATTAATTGCACTTCGAGAAACGAACTATATGTCTGCACTCGTGGTTCCGCGGATCCGGAAGGGAGCGCTATCTTGGGAGACAACGGATTCAACGAGAGCCAACTCTCCGGTCGCTTCCACTGTGCAAAGAGCACCAAACACATAAGCGACGCATCTTCGCCATGAACTAAATTGACACGTACCTGGCCATTCTTAAACATGTTCTTGACTTCATCCGTGGTGGCCTTCGTGGTCGCAACCCGATCGCCCCATTTTTTCCAATCCACAGAAGTGCTCGAGCTGCTCGATCCGACTGACTGTGTTGAGAGTTCAATGCCATCGGCATCGGGGGAGGCAGAGCCTGAGTCCAGCGTCTGCTTGGGAGTGGCTTTAGGACGAGACTTTTTCGGCTTGATCTCCAGTCCTCGAGCGACACGCTGGGAGATCAATTCCATAGCATATTCGGCGTCTGTAGGCACATCTTCAAACGGCTTTGGGAAACTGTACCGACGTAGAGTTGTCAAAGTTGATTGACGACACGAGGAATTGCATCACTGACCGAGCACGCTCCTCAGGAGGGATAGCTGTTACAATTGGCATGACGTGCCAAAACACGACCCCAACTACAAATCCTGATAATTTCACCAGAAGCCATGCAGGGAGCAAGCTGACGATTAATAGAGCAAAGATTGCCTGCCAAAAGAGTCAGCTAGGCAAAGTAAAGCGTCATTATCCTTACCATCCCATACATCACAGACAGAGCTGGCCGCCGCCATAGAAATATACTAGAACGATTAAATTGATTTGCATACAGCATATTGACAAGACAAGACTGCCTACTTCTTGGTTCTTTCATGCATGTCGGCGACTTCGTTCAACGCTGCCAACACGGAACGCTTGACATCAGACTCATGTGACGAGGCAGGATCGCTTTGATGAAGCGTATCCTCTTCGTCCACGTCAGCCTCGATCGCTACGGCATCCTGATCAAGGCTCTCCATCGCCTTGCGTTGAGCGTCGAGACTGGAAGCTTTCTTCATCTTCCTGGATCTATAGAAGTCACGGAATATTTTGTATACATCTTGTGCATCATGAGGAGGCGATTGTACAAAACGGGAGATTAGATTAGCGCTGAACTCCTCGGCATCATCAACTTGGCGACGATGTCGCCGGAGCTCCTCAAGATTGGGATAAGGAAGGAGCTTCCGCCGTATGAGTGCGAAGAGTATCCGCAGAACTAGAGCAGGCAAAAGGAGATTGCTGTACCACAATATCCAATAGGCCTGATGAGCAAAAATCAGCTTATGTACTCACCGCGCTCTCATGAGGAAATGATGAGCGATCAGGCTGACTGACAGCACAGTATACAAGACTAATGTTCTTTTCTTTCCAAGTAGCCAACTGAATGAGACGGGAGAGGAGATGTCCGTAGAAGGGTATAGTCGCCAGGTAGATTCTCTGCACAGAAACTCGAAGACGGTGCAGAGTGAAGGAAGGGGGTTCAGGACGCGCCGGTGGAAGAAGAGGTAGTACATAGTCCTGTCCATTGATGCATTCAACATCTACAGGTACATATATTTTAACGAGGGAAGCGTACCTGCGCGATCCGCTCCGAGAGGCATCGGTCGGGTTTGCAGCGAGGAGGTAATGGCGGCGGGGTAACAGACGACGTCGGCGTCGCCTGGTCGAGAGAGACCCAGTCTCCTGTTTCCTCAGCTTCTCCGACAGACATCTTGTCAGCGGAAGATGCCAGTTCTTCGGGCGCGCTATACGACGGTGGCTTGTCTGCAACATCGGCGACCCGAGCTTCTCTCACATACTGTAATAGCGAGCCATTAAGCTACACCGTAAGAGCTTGAATGCACACTGCTTACGGCGGAGAACATCTGCAAGAAACGATTTATCTCTTCTTCGTCGTAAAGCTCTCGCAACTGCACTTCTGACAATTCTTCTTCCGCGTCCTGCGAAGTGCCGGGAGATTCGTCAGTGCCGAAGGAGCCTGGAGTAGACTTCTCTTCGTCTAGTACCACA
Source organism: Laetiporus sulphureus 93-53 (assembly GCF_001632365.1). Classification (NCBI taxonomy): domain Eukaryota; kingdom Fungi; phylum Basidiomycota; class Agaricomycetes; order Polyporales; family Laetiporaceae; genus Laetiporus; species Laetiporus sulphureus. Next base: position 137,327 of record NW_024468555.1, read on the forward strand.
GTCGCCTCGGATACCTGCTGTCTACGAGGACGCATTACATTAGGAAGCGGGGGTGGGACCCGGTGCACGCCGTGCGCCGCAGCTGGAGAGGAAGGCGCATTGCGGAGTGAAGGATGTACCGGAGGCGGGGGAAGGGACTCTCCAGAGTGATTGCTAGATGTCCTCGCAGCCATGGTCTCCGTTTCTTCAACAGGAAGGAGATGCGCGGGTGAGCGTGTAGTCGCAAGATTGCGGGATCGTCCGTACCATCAGCCACATCAAAAGACGCGCTGCGGTCACGCGAGGCGCGACGCGACGCGTTCAATGTGGACGCGCCCGAGTGACGTAATTAAAGCGATGCGCAGGTGGCGAAGTCTGCCAGTCAATCACACAATCGGCCCACACATTGCAGGAAAGGACTACACTCGTCAAGACGGCAGAAAATATGATACATTTCGATACAATACAACGACGGCAGGCAATATGATACAATTATCGATACAATACAACAAGACAGCGACTACAAAGCGATATTCGAATCGTTTTTTTACACATCTGCCTGCTCTTTCTTGCAGTATTTCTTGTGGCGCCTCCAATCAGCCGTCTATATGATAAGCAGCGGCGTCAGTAACTCTAGACACTTACGGCAGAGCGACGTACGTACCTGACAAGATTTCCCGCAATAATAGATAGACTATGGATAGATACAGTTTAGTGCACCGTATATAATCTTCGATGTTAGCGGCTCACCTTGCATCCACGGCATTGCATTAAATTCTTCCTGTGCTGAGTTAAGTGAGGACACTGACGTCGAACGCATTAGGGGTCTTGATGGGATGGTTTAGGAGGCATGAGGCTTACGTAGTAATGGGCGCACAGCATCTTGTCCGGGAACCCAACTCTCCTCAACTCCTTCGCCCTATGCAAGTTGCCTTGCATCTCGTAGACGATCGCCAAGTTCTCGCGAGACCCAGCGGCATCAAGCTCGTCTACGGGGTTGCGACTGGCATCGCGGATGCGGACAGACTTTTGCAAAAACTCTTTGGCGTCGTCAAGGCGGCCCATCTTCGTGTACAGTTCGCCGATGGCATTGTAGGACAGCGCGGTCTTGATGTGCTCAGTACCCAGGCTGCGCTCCTTCACCTTTATAGCACGAAGATGCATTTGCTCGGCCCCTGAGAGATCACCCGCCTCGCTGAGTTGGCGTCCCATGTTGTTGTATTGTGCTCCTTCCATGGTGGCTTTCGCGGCAGCCGGTGAAGGATTTACGTCAAAGTGTGTTCTGACAGCAAAAGGCATGGTCGTAGGTTTACTGAGGAAAGGGGAGAAGGAAATAATCAACAGGCAAGTAGGCGTCTGTAGGGGGGGTTGAGCCACTCCAGTCCCGTGATACATTGTGTTTGTCTCTATTTGTCCTCGACGAGCATGGCGTCCTCGCATTGACTTTGACAAGGACATCCATCCTGGTACCACTCAGCATTCGTTATATACGACCTCTCTTCCCACTGATATTGTCAGCGGTGGCGTCCGTTACTTTCCTCTCATTCAACCGCTAGATATGGCCTCATCATCCTCATCGTCACCTGAAATCACCTCCGCCCCACCTGCATCGGGACCCTCACAGCATGTCGTACAGTATTCTCACCTCACACAAGAAGAAGTACTGGAAGAACTATCAAGGTATGTCATTATTTGTGATGAAAACGGTCTTCAGACCTGACAGTATGGTAGTCGGTTCATCCTAAATTTACCCGACGAGGAGCTCGCGTCCCTCGAGCGAGTATGCTTCCAGGTGGAACAAGCGTATGTGATACTTGTCGCATTTCTCGTGTTTCATATTGCTGAAGTTCTCCGTATTACAGACACTGGTACTACGAGGATTTCATTCGAGAGCAGAATCCGTCGAAGTTTCCTTCGTACACACTTAAGACGTTCTCCGAGGCATTATTTCGAACTTGCCCACCTCTACAGCATTGGGCTCATGACCACGAACGAGCATATGCAAAGTTCATGCAGTACAAGACGAGGGTGCCAGTGTGCGGAGCAATCATGCTGAATGATACATGGGAAAAGGTACGATTCTGTGAATGTCTACATATGCGGGCTGATGACCGTTGTACATTTCAGTGTGTTCTTGTGAAAGGATGGAAGTCATCGGCTGGATGGGGCTTTCCCAAAGGCAAGATTAATGAGCAGGAACCGCGACCTCGTTGCGCTGCACGAGAGGTGAGTTCATCATCCTTGGCCTTGCTGTGTCCTCTCATCGCATGGTGCAGGTTCTCGAAGAGACTGGCTACGATCTGGAGGATCAAATCGTTCCCGAAGATGTTATTGAACTATCCATCAAAGAGCAATCTATATCCCTGTACATCGTCCATGGCATTCCGGAAGATTACCCGTTTAAAACCAGGACCCGCAAGGAGATTAGCGTAAGTGATATGAATCATTCATGATGGCCCAGCGATATCGATGTTATGACAACAGAAAATCGCGTGGTTTAAATTATCGGACCTGCCCACTTGGAAGCGTAGCAAAGCTGTGCCGGGGAAGTTCTACCTAATTTCTCCATTCATCGGGTGAGCTATTAAATTTACGAGCTGTGAATTAGGCCTAAATTTTTCCTCAGCCCATTGAAACAGTTCATTCATGACCGCAAACCCCGCAATCTACCGCGTCGCCTTCGTAATTCGCAGAGTGTCCGATTTGCTCAGGATGTGCATGCCCCTGGCGAAGAGGATGCCGACCACACTCAAGCTAGCCCGACAGCCAGCAACGACCACAGCGCGCAGGAATCGAGCTCTCAATCGTCGTCCGCAGACAACAGGGAACCGGAGACGCCGTCGCCGCAATACAGTGCTCCTCAAGTCAATTTGCAACCTCACGAAGCTACTCCTGGCGTTGACGGGACTCTGCAGATTATGGAAGGCGTGGATCCACATTTCGCTCGCCTGTTAAACTCCTTGTCTTTGTCAGCATCCGCTTCGTCCACCAATGGCAGTGCCAAGTCTATGCCTTCAGCATCGTCGAAATCATTGTCGCCTACCAGTTCTGGAGCACATATTGCTACTTCAGATTGGTCTGCTCGTATGCCCAACGCGTTAATGGACCGTTCACTTGCAACATCTGTACAATCAGATTCCAGCACTCAACATCCTTCCTCCCCTACTGCGACTCGGACAGTCACGCCCGCACTATCCGCTCCCCTTCCCAGAGGTCCCATTGCGGAGGCTTCGCGTGGCGCCGCCCTACCTACTTCGTCACCTCCTCTCGCTCACTATTCTCCGTCGTCACGATGTGCCACTTCCATGGGGATAAAGCAGTCACCGCAGCAGGCGCGTGCTCGTCATGCTTCCAGGATCTCAGCAGACATATCACCCTACTTGTCGCGCCCAGCGGAGATCCCGAAGCAGATGAAATACATTTCGATGCTGGAGAATGTGGTGAAGGAATCTGATAGGCTTTCTTCTCAGTTCCAACAACAGGCTTCTACACTGGGGCATGCCCCTCAGACCCTTGCTGCTGACAGAATCCCCATGGCTCCCGCGTCCTCGGCACCGCCGTCCGTGATGTTCGCCCGCTCCAATACCCCTGTAATCTATTCTTCTGGGCCGGCCGCTAATCGTCTCCCTCCATCAATCCCTCCCTCCGCGCGGCAAATGCTTCCGTTTGACTCGTCTTATGATGACCCATTCGTAGTCCGACCTCGCACTGCGTTCCACCCGCCTTCATTTCCACCGCCCCTCCGCAAGCCGAGCCTCAACGAGGAGAATCGACATTATATGGGCGCTGGGGTAGATACTCGCGGTCCGCTCCCCCTGCCTAGCACAGGGAGTTTCGCTCCCCAAGTACCATTTCCCTCTTCGGGCCCCGCGCAAGCAGCGCTGCCCCCCATGGCTATGCGCAACGAGTCAGGCCTCCCGCCTATCCGCCCAATGCCTCCACAACAGTTCCCGTTTACTCAGTACGGGGAGCCGGTCCCTACTCCCACACCTGGATTTCCGTCTTCTATGACTGCGGCGCGGTCTGCGAACAATGCTCACCTGCTGTCCATTTTGAACACTCCTAGCGTTGCAGCCCGCTCCACTCCCGTGCCATCCGGCCTCATGAACGGCGTTGGCTCGCGATGACTTATTCCTGTCTCTTAGTCTCTCGTGATTGCAGTGCACGACATATTACTTGTAGCATCACTCGTAGCATATCAGACATTGTCTCCACGTTTCCTTTACGTTGCGCCTATCATTCTTGGTTCTAGTGGCTCTCTGTACCTCCACGTTTGTCACTTTGCCCTTTGGGCAAGATAGTGCATTCATGTGTTCTTTAACCTCTATCTCTCTTAACGCCGTTTCAGGTTGCTCTCGTCTTTCTTTCCCTCTACTTTAGTACTATCGTTCACCGGCATGCGGCTACTACATATCTATCTAGTCTATTCCGTTGTTGACGTCCTCTCTTTTTGCCTTGTGCGACATTCTCCCTCGTCGTGTCCTGCTTATCGATATCCGTTTCGCAGAGTCGCTTGTGTAGTTTTGTAGCGTAGTGCTCAATGTTTTCTCGTGTCTGCCAGTCTCGGATTGCTCGAACTTGTTGTGTTGAGCGCTGACAGACATGTCTCTCGCAGGACTTTAAATGCAATGATCTTTGAGACGTGACGTTACACAGAAATGACTAGCTGAGACGCCAAATATTGACTGCCATGGATCCAGCCGAATAGATCGATCAATGTGTTCGCTTATGCGCATTCATTCATGGGCTTCGAAGCATGTCAATTACACTTCCGAAAGGTCGGACCGCCCATGGCCAATGTGTTGGGAACTGGGAAGCGTGCATCCATTACACCGTGAGGCCATGGAACCTCCCAAGAACTCGACATTGTTTAGGAGGAGCAACTTCCCCACACATTGACCGATTTCACTCCAGTGGCTACCGGAGTGGCTCAGACGCTACCGAACCAGCAGAATTGTCTCGAATGCGTGGGTACAGCTGCTCAATCTAGCACAGCCTGGGTAATGGAAGCCGTGATGGACGCCAGGCAGTGCTCCGAGAAACGTTGAGACGTCCGGGTGGGACACAACAGGGTGTTGAGGTAATCGAACGTGCACGATGAGGCCTAGTGTGTTTGTACGACACAATCATTTATCACAATCCATCTCGCTACAGCTGTACGCCGACTCGTCGCCGAGTTCCACAACCGCTATTTTTGGGAGTCAAGGATCTCGCTTACATAATGGCAAATTTGCGCGCCTCCCGATGTCCATCCCGCGAAGTCGTGACATCGCGGGCCTCTCCACCACTGCCCCACGCCGCCTCCATCCCTTTTAATCACTTCCTCTCTCTTCTTTTCCTTCGCTTCGTATCTTTATTTCCTATATGTACATGCGATGTTCACCGGTAACGGTATCAAGATTTTCACCGGTGAGCAGCATCGATTAGGAGAGCTCGGACAGCTCATCTTTCGCCGTCGTTGCAGGTACCAGCCATCCTGAGCTCGCTGAGATCATAACCCGACGGTAACTGTCCAACCATCTCTCTTGCTTGCCGTGCTAATGACAACTCGCGTTGCTTCGCACAGGCTCGGTGTTCCTCTGAGTAAAGCTGAAGTCACGAAGAGCGGCATCGGCGAGACCAATGTCCGCATCGCCGAGTCCGTCCGCGAAGAAGACGTGTACATCATCAACACAGGATGCGGGCAGATCAACACTGCCCTCATGGAGCTCTGCATCATGGTGCACGCCTGCAAGATCGCGAGCGCGAAGCGGATCACCGCCATCCTGCCTCTGTTCCCCTACGCCCGCCAGGACAAGAAGGACAAGAGCCGCGCGCCCATCACTGCCAAGCTGGTCGCGAACATGATTCAAAAGTCCGGGTGTGACCATGTTATCGTGAGTTGAATTTGCGTGATTCTGCCCCCGCCGGACTGGTTTGCTCACTGGCTGCCACATTTCGTAGACGATGGATCTGCACGCCTCGCAAATTCAGGGATTCTTCGACGTCCCAGTGGACAAGTACGTCTGTTCGGCGTTGCGCTGTACCACATAGCTCACAATTGACTTCTCACAGCGTAAGTGGTATAGTCCTCTGTTTGTGCGACTGATCTTATGTCTTGTGTCAGTTGTATGCGGAGCCTTCAGTGATCCAGTACATCCGCAGCAACTTTGACCTGTCACGAATCGTGATTGTGTCTCCTGATGCCGGCGGCGCTAAGCGGTGCGTCAACTCACTTGTCAGCATCAAACTTTTGGCTGACCCATGTCGTCATCACTAGGGCAACTTCGATAGCAGACCGACTCGGGGTCGACTTCGCACTGTTCCACAAGGAGCGAAAGAAGGCGAATGAAGTCTCGCGGATGATTCTGGTCGGGCACGTGAAGGGCAAGGTTGCTATCCTCGTCGACGACATGGCGGACACGTGCGGAACACTTTGCCTTGCAGCCCATCACCTTGCCGAAGCAGGAACTGAACGAGTGTTTGGATTCGTCACTCATGGGATTCTCAGCGGCAACGCCTTAAAGACTGTCGAGGAGAGCGTTCTGGAGAAACTGATCGTTACCAACACGCTGCCGCAGCAAGAAAACTTGGCTAAGTGCAGTAAAATCGAGGTGATTGACATCGGAACCGTACTTGCCGAGGTCATTCGGAGAAGCCACTATGGAGAGAGCATATCAAAGCTGTTTGATGAGGTGCCGTATTAGAAAGAGACATTTGTTGGCAGGAATATCGCGTAGAGTCTCAGTCGCCGTGTTGTATAGTAACGGTGCGATCGGTAATTCCCTCGATGTTGCTTGGATACATGGGAGAGTAAACACCAGAGGTTGGCTGGGGAAGACTAGTGCCGATGATGGGCGCAGCGAGGCCGGATTCACGATAGCCCAACACTGATTTGAGAAGGGTCGCACTGCATAAAGCAGCGAAGAGATGGCATCGGAGCCGAATCCCATCCATCAAAGAGCTGTCAAAGTGCGGAGGGCACGATGCATCTGAAGGGAGTGAATCGCATTTAATGCCGGAAGTGTCGAGCTCAGGCGAGCGGTCTGTGAAGGCGTGGGTGTAAGGATTCGTATGGATGCGAGAAGCTGAGGACTTCTGCACGTAAAAAGCATGGGAAGAAACAGTCATCCTCGGACCTCCGCAGATAGCGGGAGCACGCTTCAGAGAGGAATGGGTGTGGGTGAGGCTAGACTGGAGGGACAACGTTTCATACGGCAAATCTGTGGAGAGGACGAGGGCCGGTCCCCCAGCCGACATCACGCTAAGGAGCACGCGTGCACAGCTTCTCGCGCCATCACGTCCCGATAGCATTGGTGATCTGCAGCCACGCCCGCGGGCGAGACCTGCTTCTTTGTGACGGCGGCTGGGTTTGAGCTGGCGGTCCGTGCGGCTGTACTGTACGGCTGTGTGCAGCGAGCGGCGAGACGCACAGTAGTAGGCGGGCATGCAACACTTGCCGAATGCCCAGCTGATGGGCGGCTGCACAACAGACGCCCGCTGTTGCGCCATTCCATAAGCAGCCCACCTCGCGTGCGCCTCGTTGGTTCGTCGTCGTCGTCGTCGCCCACCGTGAGGACCTCAGCACCACGGGCTACAGCTGCAAGCGCAGGTCGCGTGCATCTTGAAAGTCTGCTCGGCGGGTGCGACTGAGAATTGGAGGAACTGCATGAGAGGCGGGCGGTAGTGCAATTACCCAGAACGGCGGTCACACCGATCACTTTCCAAACATCCGCCACTTTGTGCGAGGAATTCT